>NW_008621150.1:0-17184 GCF_000691845.1 Merops nubicus | reverse complement strand
CCCAGCCCCTGTAACCATGACAGAAGGGAAGATCTGCATTTTTGCTATTGCTGAGCACCTGTCACTTATAGCCATTTCCTGCAAGCAGAAAACAAGGGTCTGATTTTTTTTTTTTTTTTGTAAATAACTCCCCAGTGTGTGAAGCATCAGAAGCATAGGCTCAGTTACATTGCCAGCTGCTCAGCCATACAAGATACCAGCATTGCAAGCAATCTTATAGTTAACTCTGCTCTAAAGTTTACATTTACAGTAGAACTTCAAATTCCTCTGATTTTTGTTTAAAAAAAATATTATATTTTGTACAGTGGCACTCTTTTCAGGACAATTTTTCTGTTTTCTTCTTGTTTGAAGGGAGACATGTTTTCTCAGTTTCTTTGAGCTCCTCTAACTTACAAGATAAATGTTAATGGATTTACATTTCAATGGCAATTTTTCTTTACAATGTTTTTGACCCAGACAAATAGTGCAGAAATATCAGAGGTCTAAAGTTATTGCTAGAATTTTTCATAGGTGAGTTTCTCAAGGAGAGACAATATCAAGTAAAGATTCTTTATTTCTAACAAAGCTTGATCTTGGGACTGGACTCCTTATAGAAACTGCATGAGAGAAATAGTAGGGATGTGGGAAAGCACAGGCCATAGGCAAAAGAAATAATTCAGTCTTGAATAGGAAGGGGCTGAAAGAACTAGAGTCATCCAGGGACATGAGGGTAGAAAACCTGGTAAAGCCAGTGAAAGGACCAACAATCTGTCATTTTCTGTCTTTACTAGAGAGCAGTTAAGATGATAACATTGATTTGGTTTGGCCTTAGAAAGAACACTTCTTTTGTGAAGAATCAACTCTAATCAACTTGTTAAAAATTTCATCAAGTACAAGCCAGCACTCTGAGGGCTGTGAATGTTTAACTTCACAGCTGTTTTTAAAACAAATATTGAAGTTCCATTTTCCTCTACCTTTTGGTAAGAATTGTCATGTTCCCAGAACTTAAGGTTAATGCATTTAAGTGAGAATTAGGGACCCTATATGTGCATACACCATGAGATAGAACAGGGGGGAAAGGAACGGGAGTTGAATATAAGGATAATTAATGGCCTGGACTACATGTGGTCCTTACTCCTTTGAGGAAAAATAACCAGGAGCAGTGTTTACCCAGGCTGGGAAGTAGGGAGTACTTTTGGATTTGGAAGTCAACAAACATATCCATATTGCAATATAAAAAGCATAATGTCAAAACTTGATTTGGTTACTCTTAAGAAAGAGCCTCCTCTTCCTGTACAAGAAGTAGGGTTTGGGTGGAGTTTTTTGTTTCTTTTTGTTTTGGTTTTTGTTTTGTTTTGTTTTGTTTTGTTTTTTCCTTTCTTCCATGTTTTTGTCAAGGATTATTTTTTTTAGCTTTAGATTACATAATCCTTTAATGCTTTGCTGCTCTTCTAATTAGTCTGTTATCGTTATCTGTTAAGTAGCATTTCTGAGCAATCCTCCATGCCCTTTAATCCAGTCTGTTGACAGTGTCGCCTCTGTGTCTTGGTTTTTTTATACAAGTATTTTCCAAATGAAAACCTTTCACCATCCTTTGTGTTTTAAATCATACACTCTGCAGCGGAAAGAAGGTATCAGCCAGTAAGTACTGCAATTCGAACCTTCTTGGGTACTTCTAGTCCATGAAACATTGCAAAACATCAAAAGCACTTGAGTAGAAATTTTAAAAGCATGCAGAGAACGTAAACTAGTTTTAAAAGTTTGCAATGATTGGTACATCTAACAAGCAATGCCCTCCCATGACTTTTTAAAAGCACCAAGCACCTAGTGAAAAATACCAAGCAACAAGGATGACACTTTTCTCCTGTTTTGTGTGTGGCCTCTCTTTATAAAGGAGGGAAAAAGAGAAGCTGTTACCTTAAAAGCACTCCCTTAAGAGGCACTCTTCAGCTGCAGTTGTGCCACGACATCTCTGTCTAAATTAAACTGCAAATTTCTGCAATTACCTAAAGTGGTAAATGCTGAATTTTAAACCTTAACTGGGTCTTTTGAAAATCACTTTTGCTCCTCTGCTTTCAGGGAGCCCTGGCTTCTCTGTAACCACCAGAGCATGGAAAGAAAAGCAGAATATATAGGTGAATTCATTAGTTTCACTCCCAACAACAAGGCAGTACTAAAGCCGCAGCTTTTGGAGAAAGACCACAGATAAAAGACAAAGGGTAGGCTTAAGACAGGGCATTTCCCAGGAACCTGTTTCTAGCCTTTCTATTTGAGCATTTTTAGCTGGGTTACTTTAGGCTCAGTTACAACTGTTGTAAAGATCCAGACTTTCAAAAACATTTGCACCAGGAACTCTGAAAAAGAAAATCCCCTTCAGGAGGTACAGGTAGTGTAAATGTCTGTAACACAGGGTTTGGAGCAGCCCAGGGTGATAACTCCCTGGAGTAATTAGTGTACATATATAACTGATTCCAAGTCTGCAGCTAATTAAATCCGTGCTTTACCTGGGAAAAGTCTTCTGCCCTGTTGCACAGGCATACTGAGCCCCCAGAGAGCTTGCTCACTGCAGGGCATCCATAGGCACGCAGCCTACAGGGACCGTCCTTTTACCGCGTGAGCCACATACGCTGCGGCCTGTGAGTTCATGGCCTGGGAGCTAACCTGCTTCTGATATTCTCTAGGAAGACTTTAGTAAGACTTTGACAGTTCAAATTGGTGTAAAGCGCTGGAGTCTGTTTTGCTCCTGGTTAGTGCTTTTTTCCTGTCTTGAAGCCTGTAGCCCGCTTGGCCTGTATTATATGTGACGTGAGCACCACTGGCCTCCCCTCCAGGCAGTGCATCAGCTCAGCAGGCTGCTGGCTCAGCTTACGTCCTGTGTCACATGTTTGATTTGCTGCTTCGGGACAGATCCAAGTTTAAAGTTCAGGTCCTGTGGGTTTAAGTTTAAGGCATTTTGTTGTTTGTCAAGTCTGAAATATTTTTTTTCTTGATAGTCATGAACTGACTTCTTGTCAGTGTGTTATCTCTTTATTTACAAGCCCACAAGCCTCTAGTAAAGCTAGTGAGAATTGTTTAAAAATGTTGCTAATACTTTTCTTTTCAGAAATATGGTGTATTTTAATCTGGATCTTTGTACTTAAGTGAAAATTAATGAAAGAAACCAATGCTTTTGGATGCTGCCAATTCTGCATTCATGACTTGTCACACTAAGGAAGTTTGTTTCTCTCCAGTGTAAACACTCAGCACTGTATAAACACATAAACACTCTGAGGAGTTAGGTGTCCAGAAAACCTCTAAATACATTTTGAAAATTTAAAGCTTGTTTGCCTTAAGATATCAGCCTGCAGTTCTTTATCAGAGCTCCTTTCTGTTTTGGTCAGCATCTGATACCAAGCCCATTTTTCCTCTCTTCCTTCCACTTTATAATAATTTTAAGCTTTGAGCACAGGACTTATCTTTCCATACTCCCATGCTGCCCATAGCACACCTTGAGTACTCTAGCTGTATATAGGACACAGGAACAGAAATACTGATCTTAATTGTGCCCATGTCCAACCTTCACTGTACCAGTCCCAATACCAGCACCCTGCACTGAAGACACAGCTCTGATGGTGCAGATGAACTAAGATTTTGGCAGAACTAATAGCTGGAGCAAATACAAATACAAAATAGGTGAATTATTCTTCCTCCAAATCTGTCTCCTTACCCTGCTTTACACAAATATAGTTGTGCTGCATAACTCCTTATGTCAACCCCTAGTAAAGCTTTTCTGTGATGCTATAAGTGACTGACAACAATGTCAAAGATCAGCTGCCAGATTTTCCACAGTACCAGTCCTTTCTTGCCTGCTATATGAACATGCCACATCTTCACTAGACACAGTGGTACTGAGTATCTGCAATATTACAGCAACACAGCCCCTAAAACCCCACCCCAGCTACAGAGACAAAGCTTTTGCTGTGAAGTGTCAAACAGAAGAAGACACATTGTGTACTTGCTTTACAGGATTACACAAATAGACTTTGACAGCTTTTTCTTTGTGGAATAAGTGGCTCTTTTAAACTTCCATAGGTGCTTTATTAACAGTGATGCCCAGGCTTGTTAATTTGGCATCCTGTGCTGCCTGTGCACTGAGACATGAAGAAGGTTTCCTCTTCATCTCTGCTACCTGTACATATGGAGGAGCATCAGGACCTGGAAGATGTGACATCCCTTGCCTACTACCATAAACCAGGTCTCAGGCATTGCTGCTACTGGAGCAGCGTACAGTCAGTCACTGCCCAGAAAAAAAATGCTTTTTTTTTTCTGCAGAGTCAACTCAGCAGAGCAGGGGGCAGGAAGCCAATAGTCCAGAAATAGTAGAAACAATCACTGCAAGAGAATTTTAAAAGCCATTGGAAATTTTTGAAGCTGGGTCATGCCAAAAATAAGACAGAATAGCCTAGTACCTAGAGAAGATGACTTAGAAGAAGCCTGCACCTCTCCAGAGGTTTATCAGTGATTCAGATCTCACTATTTCTCTCCTTTTCCCTCAAAATCTTCATAATTCCTCCTCTTGGCAGGAGATAGGGCATGACCTATGAGCATGAGACAGCAAAAAGCCTCTCCTCTTGCTAATATTGTGAGAAAAAATGCCGGTAAGTCTTTGCTGGGTATTTGCCATTTGCAAGCCCTCTGGCATGTCAGGTAGGGGGGTAAAGGAGACCCACAATGGCAGGGCATTAAAGAAGCCAGAGCTCATGGGGCCACTCCTGTCTGTGAGTGCCAGAGTAGCCAAGAATGCAGCAACTCTCCACCTTCAAGCAAGCAACTTAATGGTAAGAAAAGCAGCTCTTGAGGAGGCACAGAGGTGGGTGACCCCCTGCCAGGGGATGCGCTTGGCTGCGCTGCCCCATAGGCCAGCCCAGGCAGGGCATCAGGGAAGGGCACTGCTCAGACTCTGGCTCAGCTGGGCTGCTCGCAGGTCTGCACTGGCACGTGTGGCATTGCCTGCACCGCCATCATCCTCCTGTGGACAGCCACTTGCTGTTGACATCTCTCACCAGAGGATTATTATATCCAGCTGGATCGACATGATGGGCAGGGACTTGCCATGTTACTGCTGGTACCTGAGCATAGACATGCTATAAATGGCCTTGTAAGAGTGTAAGGATCAGAGAAGAAATCTGCCCTGCAAACATTTCCTGATGCACCTTGCAATTCACAGTGTCAGAAAAAACAAAGCATCGTTTACTCCCATCATCAGTCTGCTTGCACACAGCAGCTTTGTGGTGGCCACTAAATCCCAGGAGGCTGAAGGGAGATGAATTCCCCTGTACCTCCTGAAGCACACACAAATCCCCAGGTGCCAGTGAGAAAAAAGATGTGTCACCTGTTTGAAGAGAATGTCATATCTGAATAAGTCATCCTTTCTTTTTGCAGGGAGCACTCAAAGACCCAACCCAAAACTGGGTGGAATTTTCACACCAAAGCTAGAGGAAAAAGTAAAAAACTGATTTCCTATGAGTTAATCCCATGAAAACCACAACTTGTCATTGGATTGGAGAAGATTGTTTCAGTTTAGGTACTCTTGCAAAACACTCTCTCTCACATTTACATTTATGTCAGATGCAGAGTGGGAATGTTGAAACTCAGAGACACAGCTGGTGGTTCTGCTTAAAAAAAAAAAAAAAGTCATCTGTTATGAATGACCTAATGAAGCAGTAGTTACCCAAAACGGTTTGAAGATAGCCTCTTTTCCAAGTTTTATTCTGACGTTCTTGTTATCTGGGAAGTGTATCTTTCTGAGATTAATTACTACTTTCTTTCAAGCATTAAAGCAGAACTGAAAGTGAGTCAGTGGTGGGATGTGATGTTACTGGACTGAGAGAGAAAAAGCAAAAACAATACTAGTTGTTTTCTAAGAAAAGGCTTATATTTTTCTTATGGAAAATGCCTTTTTTTTTGAAGGTGAGAAAATCCTTGTCAGCAAATCCAGCCTTTTCACTAGATACTGTGTTTCTCATCTGCTACTGGCTATGTGCTGCTTTGACTGATTTATGACACTTGGTACATGGCTTTTGAAGTGGAAGAATGATCACTTTCCTCTGGCTCATCTGCCTGTGAGACTGCGCCAAGGCAAGGCAGAAGAAGCCCTCACCAGAAAGCAGCAGGCAGTGATGCTCCCAGCACACTGATTGGCATCTAGATCAGCTGCCATCCCTAGAGCCCTGAATGCAGAGCAGATTAAAGATGACCCTTAGTCGTAGAAGTTAAGTAATTCTGGATCAGTCTCAATCATGCTTTCCATGTTGGATACTCATCCAAGGCTTTGTTTATATTTAACTAACCATTTACCTGTTCACACCAAAGTATGAATATTTTCTGTGTTCAAATATATATACATGCATCTCTGATTCGTAGTTACTTTAAATTCCCAGCTTCTTTTTTTTTTTTCTTAAAAAAAAAAAAGAATGTCTGCAGATGTACTCAGAAAGTTTGCTAGAGAACAGTCAATTACAGTCAATTCTGAATACAAAATATTTCCCCTTTTGTTTGAAGTGGAAAATAACCTGAAAGCCTTTCCCTGGTAAAAACCCAAGCTTTGTAGCATGCATTTTTAAAAGAAAAAAGAAATTATGATTTGGAGTGTTCACAAAGAAAGAGACCTCATCATAGTAAGCACAGAAAATAACAGTATTCTCTTTGATGAATAGGAATTGTTCCCTTTTTAAGCAGAAGGTGCCTAATGAGGAGACACAGGCTGGCTAAGCAAACTCTTGGAGTATTTGCATCCCAGCCTCAAGTTTTATCCACACACTGTATTTCAATATACACTCGTGACTGATAAATAGATCAAATTTCTCTCTTTGACCAGCATTTTATCCATATTCTTTCTTATTTGTTGCTTATTTAATTAATGGATCATTTTTTAATTCTTAGACTGCAGTACTCAGTAAGGGCAGGAAGAATTCTGGGTTTAATTCAACAAATTAAAACAACAATCTTGTGATAAACTGTGTCACAGTAAGAACAGCTGCTTGCAGTCTTCTCTTCTTCTAGCATCCTATTCTCTCTTCCAGCTTGGGAACATTTTATTTAAATTTAGTCATTGAAAAAAAAAACCAACCCCAAACCAGAAAAGACATTGTTAGAAAGCCAATGAACAAATTAACATGAGCATTTAGAAGAGACTTCACTTGTGTGTGAGGAATTCAGGACTCCACATGAGTGGAAGAGGTCAAAGGTGTCTGACAACCTGCAGATTGCTAATTCCAGCATTACCTTTACCTTAGAAAATTGGATGTTCCTTTCATGTAGCATCATGAGCTTAGCTCTGCTTTCCTTACTTACTCTATGAAATTATGGTTTCCCTTAAGTGACTAGCAGAAGTATATGATTAAAGCAGTCCATGGGTATTGGGGTGGGGTAGAAGAAAGAGAGATTAGAAAACAAATCTAGACTAATTAAAAAGCAGAAACAAAAAATTCTTGGCTAATTAAATATCTGATTTTTCCTCAGTTACTAAAACTCTCTGGAAAACCTCAGTACAACCAAACAAAACCTGATTGTGTTGGATGAACCTGGAAAAAAAAAAAAGTTTTCAAATCACAAGACCTACAGTTTCCATAAAACCTCCATTTGAAGGCAGAGTTATTAAAAATAAATGTAAAATTTTCTATAACAGCAGTCCCAAAAGTATTTCCTTTTTCACAGCATGAGCTCAAATTCATGTCATACTGCTATTACACTAGATAGAAAAAAAACCTAAAAAGTAGAATGTGACTGAATCAAGCATATTGTATCTATTATTCCTTATTTTTGACATTTCTTCACTTCCTACCTGTAACTGCTTTTAAGGCTGTAGAAGACCAAATTCAGTTTACGTGTGTTTAAAGACTTCACTACCATACTTAATTTACACATTTAGTCAGGGGCTTATACTCTGCATACAGAGTGCACCACCTTGAGAGGGGGAACTCACCAGCTCACCAGTAATACACTGGAGATCTGATTCGTTCTTTAAAATGAAAACTTTTCTCCCAGCTAGCTGTATCAGGAGCCTGTCTCCTAACCTAGACTGCTGTTTAGTGAACATGATTCTGCAGTTTTTTCCTTTTCTCTAGGCTGTCAGGGAGCACTGACCTTGTGAGAGAGCCCTTCCTCACATGCTTGGTTCAGTTCTAGAACCAGACACACTATCTGGAGAGCATACACTTTGTTTGTGATGCAGATGATCTTCCTTACTCCACTATGCTTTAATCCTATATGCAGTTCAGCAGTCTCAAGATGACATGAACACCTGAAGCAAATGGCATTTGCAAGGAAACGTGGTATTTGTAAGGGATGGATATTATTATTTCTCTGAAAAGTCTGAGTTAGACTGAACTAGAGATGTATGAAAGAGCAAAGTAAGAACAAAAAGCCTGAGCCCAAACTTATTTTTATTTAAGATAAACTTGCAAGTATTTGTATACATATCCAAGATTATGCAAGAATTTGTGTACATATCTGAATTATTATGCTCTTTAGCTCCTGCTGTAAACAAAACCAGATGTGATTTTTGATCTTCTTTCTTGAACAGGACTTACTAAACCATTTGTGCAGCCTTAGGTCAGGTTTAAATACGAGGCCTGCAGTTCATACAAGTAAATGAAATTAATTTCTGGACTACTGCTAAACCATTTTTTTTTTCTAATGGGGTACAACTTCTTTTCTCTCTCTCTCTCTCTCCTCTTGCTACCAGAAAGACTTCAGAAACCTTATGGTTTCACTGTCATTTTAAGAAGAGCATATCTTGGCTAAGAAAAGATGAAGGCAGTAGACTTTGTTTATTTACTCATGAAGGTTAACTGGGACAGCATTCCATAACTTGTCAGTAATAACATGATTTGTTCTTCCTCTCTAGAACTGTAGCTCATCACAGTGTTTCAATGTATAGCAGTTCTTATCAGTGTTATTTGAGCTTCAAAACCTATGCAAAGAGTACCACCACAAGAAGTTTTAGCCCAATTTCAGTACAAGCTTTTATTCAGCTTCAAGAGCACGTTCCCTTTGTCAGCTCTTAGAAATAAAGGTATGTGAAATATAGGTCAATTATTATCTGGTTTTAACAACAAAGCCATACTTCTGTTTTGCACAAATTGAAACAGAGGGTTTCTAAACTCTTTTGAAATCCCAATATTGTCAAGAGAAATACTTTTTAAACTGAAACTTAATATTTATGAAAATGTTTTATAACTCAGCCCCTGTATCAGGCTTGTGGAAACAGCACCACACCAGGGCCAACGAGCTTTTTGCAGATACAAGTAGTTGAAGAAGAAGTAATTTTAAAGCCATGGCAATAGACAGCCCAACGACACTGAGCAATCCACAGAGAGCAGAGAAAAGATCACATGCCTCTTTTAAAACACAGAGCCTCATAAGTAACGTGCAAGTGTGAATAACAAATATTACCTTCGACCTCAAGCACTCATCAATTGATTTACAAAGTCAGAAAACACATCTCCTACATCTATACACATAAAGTGTTATATTGCCCCTGTGCACCCTCACCCACTTTGCACATGTGGCCTGGGTTATTGAAGGTCAAGGAAACAGATTCAGTCATAATTCCCCTGTGAATGTCAAGCCAGATGGTTTATGTCTCCCCAGCTATGAATATCTTCTTGTATAAGGCAGATGTAAGAAGCACCTGCATGTACATACATCCTTTTCCAACTAATGCTCAAACAGGGGCTCGTTGAGTAAAGCAGCAGTTCACCATGAATGACATCATGCTGCCATCTGCACTTGCTGAGAGCTTGCAAAATCCACTCCATGTCTGCCCCCCAAATGGGACTGCTTGGGACAAATCCTATTAGAAATCTCTCCTGATCTTATTCATAATAGCTTTTGAGGTAGTTCCCTTTAGCCTACTTGGAAAGAACATTTTGCAATTAATTTTTAGAGTTCATTGCCACACATGCTCACTAACACTCAGGTAAAAACAGTGGACCTCCAATGCTCCCTTGACTGCTTGACAGTCCCAGCACAGCTCCACAATTTGTCAGTGATTCACCAGGAGCCACAGCTTTATAAGACTGCTAAATTTCAATGAACCTCGAAGTTTTCTGCAATATGCTTCCAGGAACAGCTGTGGTTTAAGACAAAAGAATTGGTAACCATAGCTGAAGTTTCAATGCAAGTTTTTGAGCTTTCCATACTGGGCCCAATAAAAAAAGTACAGATGAAAATGCTCTTCAAGTGCTTCTTGAAAGCTGATAGCAATGTTTCTACTAGAGTTGCTGTTTCTTGTAGCACACGAAAGAGACCTAATATCAGCAGAGTGCCTTCTGAGGTGTTGTGGATTAGAATAAGCCAAGTGCCCACCTCATCACACAATGGAAAAAAACATTTTCTATACATCTCCACAAAATGCATCTACTTTACTTGGTTGCCATTCAACAGAAGCACTGATGGCATCTTAAGATTGTCCTTCTCTACCAAGGGCCTCAAGAAGAATGAACTATGTAAAACACTAGGTGAAGAAATAGTAAGTGAATGTATCAGAGGAAACTCAAGATGTTCGAGATTTTGAATGCTGCAATATTATGAGTTAAAACTAGCAGTGAAGTAGTTCTGTCATGTTTGGACAGCCTTTCCTCTGGACAAGTCAGACTGTCAGTATGCATCCTGTTCACCCCTCTGCTCTGTACTTGTATGTATATAATCGTTGTGGCACAAATCTTAAATATACACCTAAGGTATTACCTCTTACAGATTATTTCACTGTTACACTAATAAAGAGAAGATCTGATAGGTGATGGTGTGAAGTTTCTTAGCTTGTTAAATGCTGACATATTAAATCCATAGAGAAGAGCAGAACAGTTTTTCTCTGCCACATCAGAGTTCAATTTAGCTTAGAAATTTCAAGTAATTTCAAATCTGCTGAACATTTCTCCTCCAAATTCAGAAAGCTCCTAGCAATCTTATATCATTGATCACTCCTTTGCAAAATGGTTCTTATACACATACTCCATGCAAGAATGCAGCTTTTTGCCACTTCCATTAAATTTTTCTTTCCAATTTTCTACAGTGAAAGAGTACTCTGACTGTCCAGTCTGCTCAGTCAAGCAGAGTAAGCTCTCTTACCTGCTGACAAAAAGGTCACTTTGCTAGTATTTTGTTATTCAGTGCCTCTTGTAAGTCTTGATTTTTAACTCAACACTAAAATCAGTCATTTTGTGCTCTAAAGGCCTCAAAGGTTGCCAAACTGCTTTTGGAGCAGTTAGAATAACTTATCTTGAAAGTGATGGCTGAGACTTTTTGTGTGTACTGAAAACATTGTTATTCTGATGTCTGCACATGGAAGAATGTACATGCTCTCTCATTAGTCTAATATTCTAGATACGTGTTAAGATAAAAATAAAATGAACAGGATAATTTTATTAACTAAAAATTAAACCTTCTTGTAGGGAACCAGAGTTTATTCAGAAATGTAGTTGAAGTCCTTGGTGACTGGAAAAAGGGAAATATTGCCATTTAATATTTTCAGCTACATAGACAGTGGGATTGAGTGTACCCTCATCAATTCTGCAGAGGGCAACAAGCTGAGTGGTGCAGTTGACACAGCTGATGGATGGGATGCCATCCAGAGGGACCCAGACAAGCTCAAGAAGTGGCCTTGTGTGAACCTCATGAGGTTCAACAAAGCCGTGAGCAAGGTCCTGCACCTGGACAGGGGCATCCTCAATATCAATACAGCCTGGGGGATGATGTGAGTGAGAGAAACCCTGTGGAGAAGGACTTGGAGGTACTGGTGGATGAAAAGCTGGACATGAGCCAGCATTGCAAGCTTGTAGCCCAGAAGGCCAACCACATCTTGGGCTGCATCAAAAGAAGTACGTCCAGGAGGTCAAGGAAGTGATTCTACCCCCCTACTCCACTCTCAGTGAGACTGCACTTGGAGTACTGTGTTCAGCTTTGGAGTCCCCAGCAGAAAAAGGACTTGAGCCTGTTAGAGTGGGTCTAGAGGAGGGCCACAAAAATGATCAGAAGGCTGGAACACCTCTCCTGTGAAGAAAAGCTGTGAGTACTGAGATTGTTGAGCCTGGACAAGAGAAAGCTCTAGGGAGTCCTTGTTGCAACCTTTCAGTACTTAAAGGGTGCTTTTAAAGAAAAGAAAGATGGGGACAATCTTTTTAGCAGGGCCTGTTGCAAATGGACAAGATGTAATGGCTTTAAACTGAAGGAGGGTAGATCCAGAGTAGATACAAAGAAGAAATTCTTTACCATCAGGGTGATGGAACACTGGAACAGGTTGCTCAGAAAAGATGATAGATGTCACATCCCTGGTAACATTCAAGGTCAGGTTGAATGCAGCTCTGAACAACCTTATCTAGTCAAAAATGTCCCTGTTCACTGCAGAGAAGGTTGGACTAGATGAACTTTAAATGTCATTTTGTACCCGAAACATTCTATGATACTATTTTTCACAAAATGTGCTACCCTCCACCACTTTGGCTAACTTCCTGGTCTTGTTAATGGTTTTTCCTATCTGTTTCTTAAATCACTTTCTATGATAAAGTCAGTCTTCACTGCCCGTCCCAAACTATGTTGCAGGATTGAAATTAGGCTGTTAAACAAGCACAACATGATCTCCTCAGGCAAAGTGCATAGATCAGCAGTGCAATCAGTGCTTATCATCTTGTGTATCACGCTACATCACTGAAGCTTTTTGCCTCTGCAGATTAGAGGTTTGCAGTAGGAGCCTGCAGGTCTTTTAGTTATGCTTGCAGTACCATGAAAAGAAACACACTCTGCTAGTGCTCATTTTTATGAGAAAGGGGCTCAGTCTTGCCCTCCTAGTCAGTTGTCAGAAAGGCTGTGCCCTCCTCACACCCTTCTCCCACAAGACATTGTGAAAAAAAAAAAAAAAAATAGAAGTTCTTGGCTTTATCATTTTAAGTAGATCACAGGCAGGCTAAAAGCTCAATTTATCTGAGATTATTCAAGTTGAAGTAGGTTTTACAGCTTCTCAGGGTACTATGCCATACTCACATATGGCTTTTCACCATGAAGTACTGCAGACTTCTGCCCAGAATTCTGCCTGCATGGCTTCAGAGCACTAGAAAAGATACAGTCTCTACTAGTTACATACTGGAACAGATTCCAGCTTCTGCTTATGCAATTGTGGAAAGACAGTGAACTGCAGGCTTATTTTTAGTGACACAGACGCACCTACTGTCTCTTATTGAGACTGGCACGAAGACACAATGGAACATTCCCAAAGATGCTGTCTTACAGCATCTGTCCTCGAGTGTTTTCCTTCTTTAAAATGAGAGGTCTCTTTCCTTCTTTTTCACCCTCTGTCCTTCCTATTTTTAAAGCTGGGAAATGTCAGCACATGGGCTTCTGCTACCTACCAATCTAAGCAACGTTTGCCACAATTACTCCTCTGAAAACAGATAAAAACAGCAGCTGATGCAAAGGTTCAGGTTCGATACCTTCAATTCAGCTTGGTGTCAAGAAAGAGAAACTCCTTCACCTGCAAAGGCTTTTGCTGAATTCAGTTTCCTCTAGGAATCACCCACAAGAGACATGCTACTTAAATACAGCAGCTGGGAGTCCTCCTTCTGCTGACTTGGCCCATACAGGGTGTCGCTGCTTTCTTGAGCCCTTACTGGCAGGGCACATCCACCCTGCCACAAAGGAAGGGACATTTAGAGTAAAGGCATCTCAACTATGGTCCCAAAACACTTAAGATTTTGGCTCAGATTTGCATTAAGAAAAAGCAAGATTAGGACATTTAGAATATAGAGATGAAGTACCCACAAGCCAGGTGCAAGTAAAAGACTCAAAGAAACTGGTGCATTTGAAAGTAAGAAAAGAATCATTATGGGCATGGAAGGAAATAGGTAATAATAGGAAATGGGACAAGATAGCATGAATTTACCAGTGTTAGATCAGATTAGACAGATTTCTTTCTCTGGTGACTTAATTAGTATTTGCAGAGGGAAATATATGGATGACCTAACATCAGAAAATTATTTAAATTGCTATCACACAGGAAGCTATTAATTAAACTGGAGAAGATAGGGAATACCTATGGGAATTGTAAGCTGCAAGAAACAGGCTAAGGACAGTGGCTTGGAAGAGAGTATCAAGCTGGAAGGAACACAGGCAGGCAGTTCCTGAGCAATTAGTCTTTTGGTCTTATCTTACATAATGTTCTTGTGAGTATTTGGAGCATGCTGGTGAAGTTTGCTGACCCTGTGAAGTTGGGAGGCATTACAGAGATGTAATAGGGTTAGACAATTGTATTGGAAGAAACGGATGACCTTGCAGACTGGAGTAAGAGAAATTGTACCAGTGACTGTCATTCCACATAGAAAGCTTATTAATTTCAGGACAGACAGCAAAAACTTCTGCTTTAAGGGATAGATATCAACTAGAAATAATAGGAGAGGAGAAAGATCTGTTTGTTTCCAAGTGTGAGACAGTCACAGTCCTCTCTGATGATTTGGAACTGCCACAGTCAGCCATCTTTGCAGTAGGACAGTTTTTCCTGCCTGGCCTTTTCCATACACTCAGAGAAGCAGCACATTAGGAGACTGGCGTTTAAAACACTGTGACAGGGCACTGATGAATGGAGAACTCATAACCTGGCAAAGCCATTCACTCCAGTTCCTGAAAATGCAAGCAGACATGCACCCCAGTGCCACTACTATAGTGACAACGCTCAGCTTTCAGAGCTTTCTTAGTGGCCATGTTAGAGACTATATAAAAAAAAAAAAAAAAAAAAAAAGAGATTCTTGGGAATGTCAGTGAGAAAGAAGTGCCAGTATGCCATTCTGTGTTAGATCAGCTGAATGTTAGCCTGCAATGAAATTGTACCCAGACATTTTATACATCTAGCCAATATGATTACCTTGGAACTAGTTCTTATTGGGTTTCTATTTTTTTTTTTTTTTTTATTTCTCCTGCTTAAACTCAGCTTAAGTAAAAATACAGAATGTCAAAGAAAGGTAAATTGCAAGACTTTATAAATTATTAAAGATAAGGGTTGTCACAGCAGAAGTTCTACCTCTCTACTTTATAAAGCAGTCACTTTAAAATTTATGAAGGGCCAGTCTGAAACTGGGGAGCACATGTATTCTGAAATAAACTTCCAAAAAAACAACAAAAAAAATGTCCTGCTTCCAAACCAAATAGAGGATACAGCTCTTGCACTTGGTCTTCTGTAGTATAATCACATAGTAATGCAAGTATTAATTCAAGTAAAGCAAAAAATACCCCCCTAAAATGCAAGAGAACTTTTTCCTTCACTTCAGATCAGAGCAGGATCCATCTGTCCAAAACAAGAAGCTTTCTAAACAAATCTATGTCTCAGGGGAGAAAGTGAAAAAACAGACACTCAATAGGGTTGATCACAGTGGTTAACACACTATTAAAAGGGTGCTTAAAGTGAAAACTAAGGAATAAAAAAACCTTCAGAACACACCAGAGTCTCTATTACCAGTTAGCAAAATATGTAAAAAAGGATAAGATTGACTAAAATATTTTGTAAAGATTAATGAGGAAAAGCTCTTGATTTCCAAACAGAAGGAAAAACCTGAATTATTAATGAAGCTGGAATACTGACTGCTGTTAAAATTGAAAGCAGGCCTGCAGACTCAGACATCTGGCCCTGAGCATGGCTACACACCAAGTATGGGAGAATACAAGAGAAGAGAAGCTTTGGCAAAGACAAATATACCTCTCATTGGAAATACTTCCACCACAGCAGAGGATCAAAGTTCCCCAGTTCTGCCTAACCCAGGGACACCTTATGACAAATGTCCCATGAATTACTGCAGGTTTCAAAACACCCTACAGCTTCTAAGGGATGGATTCTGGTGAACTGATCAATCAATAAAACAGTTAATCTCGTTCATAACATGCATTCTTTAAAAAAAAAACCTAGAGAATGACTACAGTGTTTAATTAACTAATTATTTATCTGCTAGACACACTTTTCCAAAACTCCTGTTTAAATTTTGCAACTTTACAAGATCTGAGCAGGTAGCAGGTTGTTCAGGCATGGCTAAAGCTGAATTCTGCTCCTTCATCTGCTGGAAGATGCCTCTGTGGGCAGTGAGACAACACATCTCTGGTCATCAGAAGATTTCAGCTCTCCAAACAACAGACTGTTGGAGTGGCAAAGCAACCAACCATTCACTGCCTCCTTTTCATTGCAATAGCCCTGAGTGGTGGGGCTGGTGTCACCCCTACTGCCAAGGCAAGACTCAAGTCTTGTGGGTCAGGCTGTTGCTGGGGTCTGTAGTAACAGTAAACTCTCCCCTTCCTACATCCCTTCCTCATTCAGCCTTGGGAGGAGCAGTAGGGCTAGGTCTACCAGCCTGTCCTACAGGCACTTTCCATCTCAGCCCTACTTTTTTCTAACCCCTGCCTCTCTATCCTCTTCCTACAGCAGCAGTGGCCTGGTCCTTGTCCCACATCGCTGTAGTAGCAAAACTCCATTTTACCACCTCTATCTAAAAGTTCAGCTGAGTGCCAAACTCTACAGGGCCTACTGGTTTTGGTACTCAGGACTAGTATTGGTATGGTTTAATGACCTTTTGCTTTACAAAGGGAAATGCATGACTTTCTGAACACATGCAGTGATAGGGTGAGATTGAGTCTCAGCAGAAAGACTGAAGGAGTCTGAGCTATTCCTGGGATAAGGAGGACTGGAGTCAGAGAAGCAGCAGTTCTTGGCCCCAAAGGAGGTTGCATTCCATCTGTCAGCTTTCCTATGGTCACTTGTGAGTACCCAAGGTATTTCTGGGAGTGCACTTTGGGTCAGAAAAGTCAGGTTTTTCACATCCCAAAGCACTGCTGCTCTTTGTGGTGCTGCAGAGAAGAAAGGCAAGTTGCCTTAGATGTTCCATAGAGGACGAAAAAAAAAAGTATTTCTGGCTATTAAAAATTATAAGGAGATAAACAGCCTTACCAAGAACATAAAGCATTCCTTAAAGGGCTGAAAATATTGAGGGTAATTGGTAAGACCTCAGTTTTCAATGAGGGACTTCCTTCTCTTTGGGCTTGGTGGCAGTGCTTTGTTTCAAAAGTGGAAAGTCTCTGGAGCCAAGTTACTACTGTTGAGGCTTTCAAGGGTAGAGATGCTGCACGGGGATTGGTATGAAGCTGCATTAATAAGTTACTTAGTGGTGGATATTATATATATATAACACCATATATATA
>NW_008621149.1:11881-27628 GCF_000691845.1 Merops nubicus | reverse complement strand
TGGTCTGGGACAGTGTCAAGGGCTTTGCACAAGTCTGGGCAGGTGATGTTGAAGTATTCTGTCAGTGAGCTGAGGGACAAGGTTTTGTTAGTGGTTCAGTTAGCTTTCATATAGAATCTTACGCTGCTTTTCGGATAGCCTTGAACCACAGCTCTCTGAAAGTGGCAGGTGATTTATTTTTGCTGGAAGTAGCTGCTGAAGTTGCTTATTAACAGTTATTGATACCATAACACTTTTTGCTATAACAGACTTTCTTTTGATTATTAGAACTTCTTTTAGCTTGGGTTCTCAAGAGCTAACTCATAGCAGCTTAATCAATATTTTGGTGTCTCTAGTGTTTCTGGTTTTTTTTTTTTTTTTTTTTTTTAATATTTTGTCTCATTTTTCTTTATTTACTGAAATGTCTATTGGAATCAAAAGAACTTTTTCCTGAGTTAATTGTCCTGGAGATTTTCTCAGAACTTCCAGTGACTTTGCAATAGCTAAAAATATGAAGTTCTATATGTAGTGTGTTTCTTGGATACCTATCTGAAATTCTCAAAGTCCTCAAATATATATATATATAGTGTCATCAAGCAAACCATGTGCAAATAACATATGGGGTTGAATTCAAGATGCTGTGATAGATACAATTGTCTTTGAAAACCAGGCTTTATTCCAAATCCTCAGACCTAAACCAAACTAAACTAAACCATGATATTCAGCAGAGCAGATTTTCCCCACCAAACACTAAGCTCATCAGTAATCATTTTAATGCTGTTTTTGTGTTTGATCTGACTTTTGATTTAAAAAAAAAAAAAGTGGTTAGCGTTTTTCCATTAATTTAAATGGAAATAGGGTTGGACTGATAGCTAGAGTTTTTTATAATAAGTTTGCACACAACTCATTCAGAGGAGCTGTTAGTACTACAAGTTATTCCAGTTGTTTGGTTTGCCTTGTTATTGCAGTATATATAATTAAATGTTTTCAACTTTGTTTGTGTTAGAGCTTTGTTCTTTATAATTTTTAAAATGCATTTTTATAGCAAGATGTTTCTCTTGGATTTAAGTTATTGTAAAAAGTAATCTCAAGCATGCAATTCTTTCCCCAAGTTTTCTGTAATTTGTGCTACTTCTTTCTATTGTTTGCACAGTGTATCAGGTGGATTTTTTTTCTGTTGTTTTGTGCTTCTTTTGGAAGGAGGTGAGTTTTTTATTTTCTGTTATTTAAAGAAGGGAGAAACAGAGTTGATTTGGCTTTTTTATTTAGTCATAAAACTGCCCAAAGTTTACTTGGCAAGAACAGGAGTGAAGAACTGACATGCCAGAAAGGAGCATTTCTCCTTGGATTCACCTATATCTACCTCCCTACTTGTTTTAAGAATCACTCTTTTTTCTTTCCTCTTCAAATTTGTCAGTTCAGATTGAAAGCAGGCATCAAATTTTGTACCATTAAAAGAGAAATCTGATTAAATAAATCAGATGCAGCACTTTTATAGTTGTACAGTTTAGACTAAAGCAAAATGCAACAAAATGCTCCAGCAGGCTAAATTTGTTGTTCATGTACTCATCGGCATTTTGAGCAAACAATGTGTCTTAAAGCTTTTTATTTTCTTCTTTTATATTTAATTATGGATACATATGTGTAAAAGCTATTCCATATTTCTAGCTGCATAGCACATGAGATGATGAGAATGTATTTTTGGGGAATAGATGTCTATACTACAGTTTGGGAGACTTCTTGACGCTGAAGTTTCCTAGGCTACCAAAGAGCAATTTATGATCCAAGCAGCAATGTGGTAATGATCATATGTCTATTTATATACTTACACATGATGTGTATCTCTTCCTTTTGTAAGATTAATGGCCCCATATTTGCATTCACTCTTTGACAATGAACTCTGTTCTCCTTTGTTTTGTACCTAGGTATAAGCTACAACTGGCTTAATGCAGAAAAGAGATAATGTGTAGGCGTGTTCATGGTAGAGTCTGAAAGAGTGGCTGGTGATTGGTCAAGGACTGCCAAAGTTCCGTAATCTTGAGGTTTTTGTTTGGGTGATCAGTATTTGTAGTGGCTATGAGGAAGAACATGGAGCAGCAGTTTCTTTTCACCACTTTGCAGATATCCAAGTTAGGTCTCTCTTCTGCCAATGACCAGGCCTAACAAGAATGATACAACCAGCAAGAAGAGAAACCAATAAGTCGACTATATTGCAAGGAAAAACGTTGTGACATGAATGACTGCCGGGGGTACAAACAAGTCACCCAGCTTGTATATAATCGACACCACCCCCAACAATCCCACAAAAGATGTGACTTGGCCCACAACAGGTGGTACAAACAGAGACCCGAGGCTGCCCACAGTTGGCATGGGAAACAGCCAGACCAGCAAGCTGAACACATAAGAGAAAGGTGCCCACATGGCGACTCTCACCCGATCGACCCGCGTTCGCAAAGGTCTGAACTGACCGGGGCCCAGCTCCAGGAGAGTCAGGAGTTCTGCCCTGAACCAGGAAGCTCTGGGGAGTGCACTCCACCGACAGACACTCCTGACTCCCTGCCAGTGGTCCCAGCTTTTATCCCCAAGCAGACACCTGACCTTTGTTAACTCAGTGCAGGACCCCTGGGGCTCATTTCCCTTCTGGCTCTCCCTGCAGGGCCGGCCGCACCCTGGGGGGAAGCTATAAGGCAAACTCACCCCCTCTTTATGAAGGGCTGTGGGAATCACCCATATGTCTACCTTAATTCAGGGCTCGGGGTTCAGACCCCAGCATTTCAGTCTCCATAGGAACCCTTTCAATTGATTGAACCAGAATTGTTTTAAGGCATATTTCCAAATTTTCTAACCTTTTTCTAGGGCAAGCAGTTTGGTTTTCAGCCAGCGTAACAGTAGAATATATAAAGATGGCTTAGAAATACCTTTGTTCATCAGACTTGCCCTTCTACTGTGTACTCTGTGACTGGAGCAGAAAAAGTGCTTTTGATTCTATCAGATAACAACCCCCCCTTTTTTAAACAGACAGTGGTACTCTATCAGAGGGTGATGATGGTCTGGGATGAGTATTTGACATCCTAATAAGACTGAATGAATTGCTCATTATTGTTCAATATTTGAAGAAGGAACCATATTTTAGTTCACAGAAAAATCGAAAGGCTCTGTAAGGAATCCAGTGAAACATTGCCTCTCTAAGGTTCTCCGGGACAATATTTCCCATTCCTGTCCTGCTTTGTCATGGATTATTTCTTTTTTCCCCTGAAAGAAAGATTGGTTCCTTTGGGGAGAATTTTCTAAATGGAATTAATCAGTTACAAGAGCAAAGGGAAGGTTTGTTTTGGTTCTTTTGTTTCTTTTAATTTTTTTTTTTTTTTTTAAGTCTCATGAGAGTCTGTCTACTCCTTAAATCTGTGAAGTTGATAATAGGGTGTTTTTCTCCATCCACAGTCAAGCTTCATGTTATCTAAACAAACATCTCTAGGATTTAGCTTTTTTTTTTTCCTTTGAGCAGCAGTAATGCAGGGAGGCATTTAAACCCAGTGCATTTCAGGGACTAGTGTCTGTCTAGGCTCTTTGCAAATCACATCATAACTACTGGCAGGAGAAGCCATGTCAGATGCAACTCTTTAGACAAGACTGGTTGCTTATTTCATGAGGAATCCCTTTTTCTTTTTTCCATGCATTCCTGAAGCCTGCTGATCCTAAGCTATTCTGCAGATGCTTTTACTTACTGGGGACTGAATTTGGTTTCTGTGTCAAGCTTGTGACACATGTCTCTGAAATTTTTAGTGTGAATGACCTGCTGGCTGACAACAAGTAGGTCTATTGCAGCGAGAAGATTAGAACAGAATTGTTCTGCCTCATGGCCCAGGCTTTTAACTACCTGAGAAAGCAACAATCTTCCCCATTCTGCAAAGCTGTTATAAGAAGTCTTGGTATCTTCCCCCCCTGCTGTCAAAATGATACTTAGTAGGTTTATCCAACAGACTGAACTGGAGGTGTAGTCACTGAGCTGATCCTGTTTTAATCATTGACCTTAAGTGGAAAGAAAAGAAAGATCAAACAAATATTTTTTTTTCTGATCTTTGAAAAGCTGCCAAAACTAATGATGTTGAATTCATTTGGGAGAAAGGAAATGCTTTTGTTTTTCTGCCTCTTTCAGCTTAGTTACATTTTGGATGGCACTCAGCTATTGCAGTTGGAATACAAAACTCTGCATCAAATCCCTCTGAAAGTTTGGTCTGTCTCATATAATTACAATGCCACCCAGAAAATTCTTGTTTCTGCGTCTTACATATGTATATTTCTTATCTCTTGGTAAATAGCCCAAATTCACAAAGTGGGGATTTATTTTTTTTTGGTTGGGGGAAAGTTTAAGAGTTGGGGAGATCACTAAACCTTTCCTGCACTTCTTTAGCTTGACCACAAGAGATCAACCTAAATCAAAGGTTGATGCAAATGCACCTCCTTTTTAAAATGACAGAGGTGAGTTTTTAAATAATAATTTTATATTTTTTTTTTTTTTATATCATACAGACTGCTGATGTGTGAACCCCTAGAGCTGCTACTTCAACTGTTATGCTCAGTGCTCTGAGGGTTCTACACCTGTTCAGTTTAGCAGCCTCCTGTACAAAAACATGGCACAGCTTCTCCAGTGTTCAGGTATTCCTCAGGCTCAGTACGCTGGGAAGAAACCTTAAAGCAACACCATTTTTCTCAAAAGGCCCTTAATGCTTTCCAGAGGCCAGAACTGTTGGATGATGTTCATGTAGTGGGTGAGGTGCCACACTGGTGATTAATGCCAGTTAAAGAGCGTGGGCTGATCTTGTGTGATCTAAAGCAACCCCATCCTCTATGGTCTGCCGTGGGACTTTGTTCCAACTTCAGTTCTGGCTGTGGGCTGTTGGCTCCTCGTGAGCTAAAATGATAGATTATGAAGGTCATTTGCAAAGACTGGGAGGTGAGTTGTTCATTATTGGAGAGGCTGTTAACATAGTCTTTGTGCACTAGTCAATGTGGCCCACAGTATTTTATTCACTGAATTACAACTGAAACAAAACCATGAGAACATAAATGAGCTCAGCAGGGCCAGCTTTGTCTCCTTAGGTGTGTTACTCTCTGTACTGGCCCTGTGACAGGATAATTTGCTTTCACAGGAGTGTAAGCATTTGCAGGATTAAATAAATAAAACCAATATTAACACTACTAAGTGGAAAGCAAATGACTCCCTGAAAGTCTGATGGATGTTGAAATATAATGGCACATGCCCTACAAATCATCCTAGAGAAATTTTGCACTTTGGCCAGCAATTTCTGCCATGGAAAGTTCATAGCAGGAGTGACTAGCCCTTTCAGGGATTTTTAGCAGAATGTAAACCAGCTTTGCCATCACTGTTGTGGATGCTGGGCTGGCTCCAGAAATGGGACAGCTCAGCTCAGGGAATTCAGCTTTTTTTTTTTTTCTTGAAGGTGGAGGAAAAGCTCTGGAGACTGTGCTAGGGGAAGAGTTGTGACAGCACTTCCTCAGCAGCAGCCACCCTCAGAATCCTTCAAGGCAGATCTTCTGTCATTCCCTTTGCACCCTCTTTCCTAAAGCATTTCCCTGCTGTGTCTTGTCCAAATGTGTGATCTGCTGAGGGCTAGTCCTGCAGCCAGATGTATGCTGTCATCTTGTCAGATACCACACTCTCCAAGAAAGTGTGTTAGAAGTGTTGGTTACCTGGATTGAAAAGGGGACCCTGGATTAACTTAGGTCTAAAATATCACTTTCCTTGGTATCTGTTTGGAAGTGACTGAACATACTTCCCCCCACCTCAAATGTGGGCCATGAGGAAGGAGGGAGAGGACTTGATTTTAAATATTAACTGGAATCCCTTCTTTCCTTGGGTGATGGAGGCTCTGAATCTTACTGGCAGACCGTAGGGACTCATATGTATGTAATTCTGGCCTTTTCTTTCATTAAACCACATATTCAGCACTGTGTTGAAGGACAAGATGAACACAGTTTAGAGATCAGTCAAATTCAACCTGAAATGTAAAGACTTGGCCAGTATTTAATGAGGGAAACAATTTTCACTCGTCAAGGGCAAAACTTGTATACAAAAAAGAATAATTTGAAAAGATGATACTTCAGAAGTCTGATAAAATACATATTTTCAACTGAAATCGGAGATGTTTTTGAAGTGCTTGTAAGTTTTTTCTGGTTTTTAAGTTTTGTAAATGTATGGAGTAATTTTTTTTTCTTTCTTCTGACCTCCACTTCATTTTTATTTTTATCTATTAGTCTTGCACATGAAGTCCAAACAGGCTATTGTCTGTAGCAGGTTTTTTTTGAGAATTCAACAAGAACAAAGGTCTTTCACTTGTATTGAAGCCAACATGCCTGGTTTATACATTTATCTGTTCCTTTCCTTCATATTTTATCATTTATTCATCAGAAACTGCAGCTTGGGGGAAAACAAAAATTATTTCAAAATTGTTTTGGCTGAGCTGTATGGGGGAAAAAAGCAGTTTTAAAAGCTTTAAGGCTTTTCATTAAAAGCAGCACTTCAGTTTTGTGAAGCTATGAACATATATTAAAAGATGGCTAAAATTTCAAGTATTTGCTGACACAATGTTCTAAGACATATTTTTTTCACACGGGCCTGTAGTTAGATTACTTGCCTTCAGCTGCTGATATTGGTTATTCTGAATCTTCCTTCTAGACACTCCTGAGGTCCAGTTTTACAATCAAATAAAATGGTCTATTTCCAAATTAAATTTGAGTTTCCCTTGAATTATTATTTCCATTTTAAAAATTATATTTCATTCTCAAATGTTCTCTAGTACAGCATTTGTTCTCTAGCAATAGTAAATATCATTGTGTCTCTGCAGTAGTGTGTTAAAAGAGAAAGCCTATCTATATTTATCTTTGAGATTGGATTAAGACACTAGCAATGAGTACAGCCATTTATATGTCTCTTCATGGCTCTGCTATTCTTAGCTGTCAGCATTTTTTTTGAAGGATATCTCCATTGTACTTTGTCACCTTCAGTTTTTTCTTAGCTAACCACGCTTTTTGTCTGAAAAACAAGAACCAAATATTTAAGAAGAAAGAACTTTACTACTTCAGTGCTTAACCTTGATAGTCATACTGGTAGCCATATTACTCTAATTCATCACATACAGCTTTTTATTGTTAGAATTCCTCAGCGAAGGACAATTTGTCAATTATTGTGTTATTGTATGCCAGATACAGTGGCTCAAAGCTTCCTTTTTAAAGTGATGGCTTATCTGATGTCCAATAACCTTAAAACATTTGATTTCATTCTCTGATACATTGATTGTCACTTTTCTGCTACTACTGATTTCACAGACATAGTTCCTTCCTAGAAACACCTCTAAACAGTTGTCTGTGATGATTCCCTGTTGCCTGTTCTTTCACTACCATTCTCAATGACTTCCCCAAAAACTGGTTTGATAAGAAAAATCACAATGCATGAAGGTTCTCTCCTACCAAGTAAATTTAAAGTTAATACATAGTAAAGTGAAGCCCAGTTGCACATTAAATGTATTTATTTCCTGTAGTGTGTTACTCTCAAACTTATAAAAACATTAAGAGTGAAAGTAAGTTAATTCACTTATAGGAACTGGCAATTTTTCATTTTATTGTTTATATTCATGCTTTGTTGAATTATTATCTACCAGATAAATGTCAGGTTACCCTTCACTGCCTCTTTTGAGGAAAGATTGTGCACAAGTAGTAAAACATAGTGTATGTGACTATAGAACAGAGCATCACTGGAAATGTGATTGACATTTGTCACTGTCTCACTGGGTCGCCTCTTTCTCTGTTTCTTTTCTCCACTTCCCTCCCTCCCTCCTTCCCTCTCTCTGCCCAACATTGCCCAACATATTTTTTTTTTAAACTTAGAACCCACATGCTCAAATACACAGCATTCTCTAGAGCACTACTTTATCTCTGCATTTCATGACTCATTTATGCTCATGAACAAAATGAGTTGAACTCTCTGCTTTTATGAAGGCTTGAGATTTTTTTTTTATGGCAATAAGAGATAAATTGACTGGGTATAATTGAAAGAAGGATGTGATAGATGCAGCTTTTCTGTGCAAGCAGAGAACTTTGCTCTTTACTAATACAGACAGTATTTTCATAATTATGATGTCAATTTGAAAAAGTCCTCTGATATTTTCAAGGGAGTGGCTTCTCTGCATATTCCGAAATTGGGTTATTTTAAACATATACAGAACTGAGCCTCCCAAATATCTACATGCTACCAAATAATCTGGGAAGTTGATTGTTCCAACAGGTTTACTAGAGCCAGAGAACAGAAATGTGAAATAAGATGAAGCTTTTTGAATGCTGTCAGTGCTGTACTGAAAAGCTTTGAAGAGGGAAGAACCAGACATCTGTGGGGAGTAAGTCCACACAAACAAAGGCAGGCTACGGGTAAGAGGGGAAAGGAGAGCCTGAGTTTATCCAGTCCTGAACTAAGTCTTCCTCTGCATGGGGACCAGCATAGTGACTGGTTGCAGTTTGGACATTTTCTGCTCTGGAGTGTGAGAACAGAATCTGACATGTCATTGTACAGCTCTGGTGATGGCATCACATGTGTGAGGGAAGTACTGACAGGACTCACTGGAAAGCAGTGGCACACAGTGAGTTACCTGGTTAGCTATAGAAGCCAATGCTCAGGAGCTTGTACTTAGTGCATCATCTCATCTAACCGTAGCTACCTAAACTAGTAGGCTAGCTGACATTTAGGGTCAGTGGAAAGGGAAATGCACCACAAGTGTTTCATCTATGGATGAAGCACCTTTTTGCCTACCTGTTTCCATTGTTTATTAAGTGAATGATACATAACACTTAAGACTAAATCCTTAATTGTCACTACTGTGTAAATAATAGGCTAGACAGTGAAAAAGCTTGTGTGAAAGTAGTTCTAGTAAAAAAAAAAAGTTCAGGTATGGTATGAAGTTAATTCCTCATGAAATCTCATTATAAAGAGCCATTTCCCATCCCAGCTATCTCGAACACTACACCTGGTCTGTGAGAAAACTTCCTCTATGTGCTCCTTTGCAATGGCAGAATATCATTTATGTATAGACTTGTGTGCTGTCTTTATCTCCAGTGAAAAGCCAATGAAAATGGCACGCAGTATTTCCCAAGTATTATTCAAGCTTGATGCACAATTTAAATTTAAGTTCAAGATTTTGCTGCTGTCTGTTTTGCGTATCAGCAATTGACTCCAGCTTTAGCTACTGGGATGTTTTTTATTTTGTTTGGTGTTAGTGGGATTTTGTTTTGTTTTGTTTTTGTCATTTTTTAGAACAGGCTAAAACTGGTTTGGAACTCACTTGCTATTTTCATTAGAAGTATAGTCCATAGATAAGTCTTTTTTCTATACAGATACAACAAAATAATATAGGTTTCTCATTTTTGCAGATTAGAGTTGGCAGTTCTTTACAGAGTTTACAGTTAAGGCAATAGATTTAAATGCAACAGATCTGATTATCATGTTCTTTGTAACAGCATAGGTTTATGTGAGCTGAGGCAAGACATTTTATTTCCCTTAAATAACGACTTACCTTTGTCTTGTCTTGTGTGCTTGTGAGTATAGGAGCTGCTGTGTGTCTATACAGCATCATTCCAGTCATGTCTGTCAAAAACAGAAAAAGACCTCAAAATCTGGCACAAAACAAATGAATTTCAGTTGCAATGGATTTCAGTGTTTACTATAATACTGTATTCCTTTGAAAATCCTAGCTACAATTATCAGCCTAATTTGTGATGAAGACCAAAATGGAACAATGGGAGTAGATCAAAGGCCTCGCAGCAATTGAGAAAATAATTCAGAAAAAAGATTATAGGAAATTTTATTTTCCAGTGTAGCCCAAACTCTTCCATTTCAATTTCTTTGATAACAAGACCAAGCTGATTTGAGTCCTGTAAATCTCAGTCTTGTCCCATTATGAACTTACTGCAGGTGTGCAGCCTTACTATGTTCATTAGAGTGAATGGAAAATGATGGTCACTCATTGATGAGGATATATGGTGTGTGAGTCCTCTGTGCAGGATTTTAGGTTGGAAATTGATATTTTTATTCTTTTTGATGGTTAATGACTCTTACATGCTTTCCAGGAGGTTTTTTTATAAAATATTTTAATGTACATTATGAAGGTTATGGACAAAACCTTTGCTGTATGAAGGCAAAGCAATGTGAACTGTTTCTCAAAGCAGCTATCCTTTTGCTATACATATAATCTTAGACTTGCAGGACTCTGTAGCAATATACAATATTAATAATATATAATCTTAGACTTGTCGGACTTCACAGCTCTCAGTGCTGTCAAGCACTTGAAGATGCAACTTCTGTATGTAGCCATGGTACAGTGTTGTACCATGAGGTGGGATGTATTGGCTGGACAAGTTCAAAGGCCTGTGTTACTATCATAATAGCTTTGTATAGCCCTGACATTTACTGTATAATCTTATCACCAGATGGTAGATTCTTTGTATGTTTCTGCTGAGTTTTTCCCCTGATAGAGCTAAATTCATGCCTTAAACCTGGGATGATGTGGTTAGTTATCCTTCTCCTTAGGTTTAGAGTGTGGAGCTCTGGAAATGGATTTGCTGTGAGGTGCTAAAATGAAGCTAGTATCTTCGGTCTAGGGGAAGCCAATATAGGAATTCATTTCACTTCCTACTCTTGTGTGTGTTGTGTAAACATGGAATGCTCTCTTATTACTTTTCCAGCTCTTTAACTGAAAAGCTCATACTGAAGCTACATGTGGGAATTGTTGTTGGAAAGTGATTTCTTTTTTCTTGTGCTCAGTAACGATTCCCAAGCAATTAAACTTTTCTTTTTCTGTTATACAAACATAGAAGCTCTGGTGGAAATTCCACAGGAACATGTTGCAGTTACAGAAGAATAAAACCTTTGAACCCCAGGATATATTCCAGTAAAGATAACCAAACTTGTAAACATTGAAGCTGCAGAGTATTTGGTTGGGCTTTTTGCAGAAAGTTGTTTGCCTCCTCATTGGGAATATCAATTTCCTTTACCTCAGTCTTACTATTAAATGCCAGAGATGAATGAAAAAGTATCTTGAGAGAGGAACTGGGATACTTCCTATTTCCTACCTCGTACTTGCCTCACCCTTTGGTATCTGCCTTGTTCACCTGAGTCCTACCTGACATAAGGATTCTGAGTTCTCTGACTTCTCTGTGTGGTGCACAATGTAACAGGGTCTTAGCTGAGACCGATGTTCTGTCTCAGAGAAACATTCATGGGTCTCTTGAAATGAATGTATGCTCATTTTCAGATCTTCAGTGTGCAACATCAAACCTCTGCACTAAGGATTCCTTCTTAGTTCTTTGAATACACTTTTCTTTCAAAGTTATCCTTAGAAAAGAAAAAAAAAAATAAAGAACTTATTAGTTTGAAGGCATGATCTGACAGGCTTCTCAATAGTATTTAGTCACAAGAATCATATTCTGTGTGAGTGCTGGTGTTTTGGATAAATTTAACTGCTTTATAAGAGTCAAAAGGATGGAATTTGCTTTTGTGTACGTGTATGTGTGCACCAAAGGAAGAAAGGACTGTGTTTAAAAGGGAACTGAATTTAAGGTTTAATGTAAAGCCTCTTAGGGTAGTAGGAAACTTTCTATTGATTTCAGTGGATTGGCAAAAACCCAGCCCAATAGGTAATTAACTCAGAAACCTGACCTAATTTTTATGGTATGTGCTTAATGATTGTATGTGTTGCTTACCTGCTGTAGTTTCAGGAACAGTGTGTTGGTTATCGTCCATTGAGTTTCCTTTGCTCAAGTCTATCTGATTCTTTGCTTTTCAAACTTTTCAGAGTTGAAGGGTGAATAGGAAGTTCAGGAATTTCATCATGAAAGCTGTACACTGTAAAGGAATTGACACCTAGAAAAACAAGCAGAGTTAAACAGGATTTGACAGGTTGTAGAAAGGAGAGCGTGAACAATATGGGAACAACGAGCAGCAACTAATTATTATTTCACTGGTCACCACAACACATTAAAAACTTCCAAAGGCTGTGAAATTAATTGCATGCGGAACAGCACTCAAGGTGCTTAATATTTTGTCTCTCTGGGACAATTTGCTAGAGACATCTTTTGAACTACAAATACAAAGCAGGAAAGATGGGGTGCTCTCTGGCTGTGTCATTCTTCATTTTAATGAGGAAAAAATGTCACACAGAGCAGTGTGAATTTGAAATATTGTAATATGCTTCAGTTTTATGTCAGAGTAAGTATGTTTCTTAAAAGAGCCCTAATGATTCTAAATTCTAGACCTTGTTGACAAGACATCTGCTTACTTGGCCTGTGGTTTGTGTCTCATCTATAAGCTCATTATCATATATATTAAAAGAAACCTATTAAAATATTTGCATTTTAAAATGAATGATAAAACCCCCCTACCCATCTTTCAGGAACTAGTTCTTTTTGTCGTGCAAAACATTTCACTAGGGAGAGAGAAATATTTCAGTTATTTTCAAACCATTTAACATTTGGGTAATTCTTATAATTACTTTTCTCTTTAATCATTAAATCTGGAAGGCTTATATAATATTACTTTTAAAATTCATAGTTCAGTGTAAATAATCTTTTCTGTACTCACAGACCTCTCAGCTGGATGCTGCCTATAACCCTAAGGGTGCTCATTCTTTCTTTTGGTCTTATTTATTATTTTCTTTTCTCCTCAGTTTTGTATTATTCGCTTTCCTGCCACTTCATCTGTCTAGCTGCACATGTAATGGGTGAAATGGCACTTGAAGCCATGCTGGTTGTTTATTTAAACAAATTGTATTGAAATGAAAAGAGCAGCTGATTGCAAAGATATAAATCTGGTCTAGAAGCTCGTCAGGCTCTTGAGAGGTCTACCATTTTAGAACATCTCCCACCTGGCTCTGTGATCTTTCACGTCCACCCTCCTGGTCGAGCACAGAGTGCAGGAAGTTCCATTTGGTTTGGCTGTCTGGGTCTGGTCCTTAGCTGTCACCATGTGAGGACAGGCTTGGATGAGGTTGGCTGCTTAGCCCTATCTCAGCTCTATTAAGTTCCTCTGAGAGCAAGCTCATGGCTTGCAAATTGCAAACAGTTCTTTTAGGTCCTCTTCTGTGGTAGGACTGGCAAATGTCAGGAAAAAAATGTTAGAATATACCCGCCAGCTAAGGGGCTGCTGCTGTCCAGGCTATTTTCTAGGTCCTGTTTGTTAGACAACATCTGCACAAAGGATGAGAGGGGTGCTATAGCAAGTGACAGGGAAATAGCCAGCTGAGGGGATTCAGCTGCTTTCTAAAACCTACTCAGCACAAAAAGGCATCCTTAGAGCAGGATGTTTTCCCCAGTGAGCTTAGCTAGTGGAAACTAAAGAGATAAAACTGGCTTCATCAGCAAAACCAGAAAGCTGGGCTTCTCTGAAGGTGTACAGGAGTTCCTGTCACCTCTGCTGGAAGAGCTGCATGGCTTGGATGGCATGAGGCTGTTAACTCACCCACTGTGACTAGCATCCACTATCACTATACTGGGATCTTCATTTCAGGAAACGGATTTCCCAGAAGGAAAAGCTGTAGCAAAGATGAGATAAATTTACTTTGGAGTACCACAGGTTACTGTGAGAAGAGTATTTCTTGGTGACAGGACTAGTAAAGAACAGTTTTGGCAGCTAAGGTTCTCCTACCTAACCAGTATTAGTTAGGTATTATCATACCTAACAACTTTATTGCCTGATACTTCTCTTCCAGTCTCCTCTCTTAAAAAATATCTTTACTGTGACAGTTTCTTAAAACATCCTTAGTGCCTTCTCAGGCATTTAAACCATTTTGTTGCATATTGAAAGCAGCTGTATGGGGAAAGGAAAGCTCCTGCTGCTTCTCCAAAGCAGTATGTATAACATCACAGCTGGTGATAACATGTTTTATGAACTTGATTTATCCCCTCTGCTGTGTGCTATTGAATCCTGCTTCCTTACTGCATGGCCGGCACATGCATTTTTGGAGGGTCTCATCCTGGCAGGTCCTGAACAAGGTGCAGAGGAAGGATTTAATTAATAGCAAACATTGGTTTGGGGATTGCTAGTTCCTACACAGCCTAGCAGGGGGAAGCACTAAGTAGAATGGTAGGGATCAGTAAAAATATTTCCTACCCACTGGAATTATTAGGTACTTGCAGTACCTTCAAAGTCACAGTTGTAGCCCCTGCAAAGCAAGCAGTACCTGATAATGCTTTGTGTGAGATGGCATGGTCTGCTCTCTTTCAAACAGCTAGTGGAGGTCAAACTTCCATGGCTTCCATCTGATGTTGGTTTTTTTTTCCTCTCGGACAATGCACTTTGTTGCCTATTTTAATGGATTGCTAACTTCTTTTTTTTTTTTTTTTTTTAGTGGGAAACTCAACTTCTTTTATTTTAATGGGAAGCTTCACAGTCCCTCTTCTTAGAATACCAGAGTCCCTCTCCATCCTTAGCTTGTTTTTTGTCCCCAGTCCTGCTGTTGGGAAGGTTCATAGATAACAGAGAGAAAAATATGTATGTGAGCACCTTAAATGATTGAAATCTGTAACTGTCTGTAACTGAGTGAGCTGGCTGCTCTCATGAGGACCAGAAGAAAGTAAACCTCAGATGGAACTATGTTCCTAGCTCCTAGTCCAGGCTACCATTTCAGTTTGCTTTGTACTGCTGGTTGTTTTTGGATGTGATATCTCTACTGAGTATTAAAAGCCAGGGAAGTTGTTTCCCGTTACTCATCTTTGAAAATCTGGTTATTGATTTAGGTGCCCAAACATCTACTCCTGTGATGAACATGAAATATTGAACTACAAACCCCTGAGTAGCATTCTGACCTAATTGTGTGCAGGGCATGCAATGTAATTATCTTTATGAAAGTAGCACTTAACACAGTGGTCAGAAGCCTGTTGTGGTTGTTACTGGACAAACCCACAGCGAGATGTCCCTGTCCTGCAGTTTGAAATACCTAGGCTGTTTAAGAGGTGGGAAGCTTTGTTTGGGGGAACTGAAACACACTTGTTAGATATTTCACTCAGCATCACACAGGCAGTCTGTGGTGTTCTGGAGAACACTTCTGTCTTAAGTCCTGTGCCTGTATCTTAACAGCAAGGCTCCTGCCAGTCCTGTATGCAGACATAATAGATATATAGTCCAATGACAGTTACTGATTAACAAAAAAAGCTGTTATGCTTTATGAAGTGTTGGAGTGTTTTATCTTTCGTGCCTGTTGTGGAGTCCTTCCCTCTCAGCATGAGAGAGAAAGGGAGCAAGATTGTCCAGATAGCGGTGTCCTTATTAATGAGAAGTTCACCCAAGCATGTGCTAGTTTTTCTGTCACTCTGTGCTGTGGTTATCTGCAGAACAGGAATAGAAAACTAATATCTAATCTTTAAAAAGGGCTTTACAAGATTACTTCAACCTTTACCCTGCCTCAGCTGAGCTCTGCTTACATCCTAAAATGATCTAAATACCTTTGGTTTCAAAGATGGACATTAGCATGCCATGCTGGAACCATGCAAAAGCGGCCAGTAGGAGCTAGCTGTTGAGAGAGGTTCTCACTTAAAAATAGAACTGAAGAGTGTTTCTTTTTCAACTTTCTTTTTTTTTTTTCTGTCTTTCTTTTTCCTAATAAAGAAAACTATAACTGTGCCTGTTGGAACAAACCAGCAGGTGTGAGTGAAAGTCAGATGAGGAAGATTATTCCTTGAATGCTAACAAGAAATGCTAACTCCTTACTC
>NW_008621149.1:10435-11850 GCF_000691845.1 Merops nubicus | reverse complement strand
TTTCCCTATATTGTGACTTCATCGGCTCCCAAGGAATTCCTTGGATCTAGATTTTCACTGAAACTTTTAAGAGAGGGTAAATAGTTTTTCAGTGGTCTGTGGGAATTCCACCTAGATCAGCAACAGCCTTAATTAGTCCTGCTGCTGGAACATGTTCAATCACAGTCTCCTAAGACACCCTTGGTCCTTCAGGAGTGTCCAGAAAATATAACCTGAGTTTCATGTGGAAGAGGATGAGATTGTATAACCTTGTGATATTGTCTTGTGCATTGTCTGGCACTGCATTTAAAACATGGAAGTTGCCTGTTGGGAAAGAGAAAATGCAAAAGGCCATTTTCCAGAAGAGAGTGCTTTCCTTTGGCATTGGGGGAAGAGTAGGCAAAGCTTAGGCAATTGGAGGTCTTGTCTTTAACCTCAATTTCTGCTAGTAAAAGTGGTTGATTTATGACCATATTTATTAGGTTCAAACTCATTAATAATTTACCTCTGTTTCTCTTCAGTCTGGATTGTGCTGTCATACAGAGCTCCATCCAGATCACACTCTCAGCTGCTATAGAGCTGGAAGAACTTCCCTGGTAGGTGAAAAGGAGATTGCAGGGCCTTGCACACCCTGCTTGTCAAGTAGTCAGGGCAGCAAGCAGGACAAGCTGGCTTGTTATGAACAAAACTGAGATTGAAGGAGTGGGCTGTGCAGCACTGGCAGACTGTGGTGTTTCAGGATGTTTCAGTGAGATTGGTCTCAACAGAACACAAAGTGCCTCTGGCTGCTCTACTTCATTAGGTATCTACACACAGTCTGGATGATATTCTAACAGATTCTAACAGGGTTGATCTAACTGTAACGGAAACTCAGTTTGCTTTCATGTATATACTTTTGGATTCAAAGTGATGTCTTTCCCCTTTCCTAAATGAAGGCAGAGTAATTAAGATAACTGCTAGTTACCAGGTATAGAGGGGACATTTGGAATAGTGTTAGCAGTTCTCCTGTCACACTGGCGCCCCTAAGAGATGGCAGGGAGTGCCTGCCACCACTCACAGAGTTTGAATGCTCCATATCACCACAGGAGTCAAAGGCACTTAACACTTTACAGGAGATGTTTATGGCATCGATCTCTAGGGCAGCATGTGAATTAGAAAAATGATCATGTGTGTACCTGTCCTTGCTGTTAATTACCTTGCCATTGAATAAAAGAAAGCAACATAAAATGGCCTTAGGAAATATTTAGAGTACCTGGAACATAAGGTTAAAGGTTTCTAGTTAGCTTTATGATGGATCGTCCCAAAAGTGCTTGGTGGGGGCAGGGGGACAGTTCTTTCTCTTTTTGGTTATAATACAGCTAGAAAATTTTCAGAGTGCAAACTAACTGCAAAGTTCCATCACCTTGCCATCTGCAGTGTGGCTGCAGTCCCTCTCC
>NW_008621149.1:0-10404 GCF_000691845.1 Merops nubicus | reverse complement strand
AGCAGTCCCTGCCTGCTGAAAGGAGAGGAGTAAGCTTGCCTAGTGAGGAAGGGCCATATATTTTTCCTCAGTATGTTTCCCTGATAATAAGTGTTTGTTGCAGCTGCTTTTTCCTGTGTAATCCATAAAGCTAAATTATTCATAACCAAAGAGCTCTCATGTACATTTCAGAAATAGAACACACTTGAATGAAAGGGAAATCTTCTTCTTAATTTATACAGGGGTTAGAGTTTCTGCTCCTAAGAGGTGTTTCGAACTGCCGTGAGAAGGTACCTTCTGACTTTACACCTTTATCTGATAGCTAGGCCCTCTCAAAACCACCCTTTCCAGCTTTCTAGTTATTACAGTATGCAAATAACATGCTATGAAAATATTGTGAGTTTTAAGACTTTAAAAAAAAAATAAAAATTCTTGAGTCTTTGCTTTGTGTGAAGAAATTTTTGTACCTATGGACAAGAACTTCAGTAGCAAAATAATCTTTCCCACTACACTGAACTTCTCCTGGGTCCTCACTGAATTAAAAAAAAATAGATTGCAAATTCTATAATACATCAGAAATAACTATGGAAAATCAGCACTCTGATTTTGAAAATATCTAAGGTCAAGGGGGAAGAGTCTACTGACTAATGCAAGGCAGCCTTTTGCTATTCAGGATTGCTTGAACATTCACAGTGCAGAATGTCACTCAGTCCCTTTCCTCCTCTACTCTTTTCTCTTTCTTTCCATCAGCAGTTTTTAACTAATAATCTTTCTTGTGAAAAGATTTTCTTGTGAGTAGTATGAGGACCCTACCATCCTTCACATTACCCCATGAACATCAGCAGTGATCATCTCTATAAAAATGTGCACATTTTGTTAAATGTTGTCATTTATTTCCATGCATTTATTGCCATAAAACATCAATGACAGGTTAATTAAGAGCTTAAATTTTTTATACTGCAAAGTAGAAATATTTATGAAGGAGCTCGTCAGAGGCAGAATATTGAAACAAAACAGTTTTTTTTTCAGAAACACAAATAAAATGTCTGACAGTAAACATAAAAAAAAATCAATTATTAATCATGGTTCTTTTCATTCCTGTTGAATTGCCTTCCAAAGATTTTGTGTCTAATAAAGTCTATGGTTGTGCAATATTGTCTTATCCTACCTCTTGGTCTTCCTATTTATATCCTGTGGTACAACTGGGTAGATTATTTGCTTCTTCAGAAAAAATCTTGGGACCAAACTAAGATGAAGGTTGTAAAATATTGGGGTCCAGTGTTGGAACTCTGTCTTTGCCATTTCATTGGCATGAGGAAGTTTTCATTCTTCATGTTACTATTTCATCACTGTTAATCTCACCAAATGCAGGAACTTTGTTATGAGCCCTTTGGTGGCCTGTGCAATGGCACCGTGTTTTCTAGCTTTGGCTGACACTGTTACAATTGAATCAGATGAAGTTTTCTATCATCTGGCATACCTTAATTTTCTTGCCCAGCTCAGTTAGGGGGTGTCTGGGAGACTGGAGTGGGAGGTGGGGTTACAGTGTCATCCCTTGGTGAGGCAGACTCTACCAGGTCACTGTGGAAGTCTCTTTTTTTTTTTTCCCTTTCTTTTCTGCTGGTGGCAAATCCTGCAATGATCAGCACTATTTTTATTTTTGCATCAATGTCTAAATGTTTCTAGGCCTTTGATTTACTGCATTCTGTAGGTTTCCTTCAACTTATTTCCTATCTGGTAATATTGTCTTGAAATTTGCCTTCTACTGCCTCTTGGAAACACTGGGGGTTTACAGCAAGCCATTACAGCTCGCTCACATACATTCTGGAAAAATGTTTCTATTGGTTCCACTGAAAGAATGGCTGGGTTGTACAACATCTCTGCTGTGTTTTTGGAGAGAAAAGCAGTGTTTAATTGTCTTCCAGGTTTCTTATTGTCTCCAGACTTTTGAGAACAGAGCTTACCTCTGTACCTAATATTTAGTAGCACAGTGTCATCAGCTGTGCTGAAGTTGTCTTATTGCAGTAGGTGGCAATAAGGAAAGAATGCAAGTCTGGTAATTAGAAGGAGGGAGGGAGGGAGGAGTTTTACTTTGTATAGCTCCAAGAACATGCTCCAGGGAAGTCCAAATTTTCTGTGATGAACAAAAGTGTGATATAGTGAGATGATCCATGTTGCTAAAACTTTCAAAGGGAAAGGGCAGTGGTTGTTTCCCTTGTGCAGGGAGGGACTGAGAACCAGGTGGAGATGAGCAGGGGTTTGCAATTGTCCATAAAAAAACTCTGCTAGGGTAGGGAAGGCACCTGAGGGAGGTTGCAGGGAGAGAGTTTTTATTGCTGTAGGTAAAGCTAGATATTTGGCAAGAGATACAGGGCTGAGACAAGATGTCATTACCTAGTCCAACTGAAAAAGCCTTTCTTAGTATGGAAATCTACTTGATCCTAGTAGGAATCAACTACCCACCCCTGACAGCTGTACTGCAGTAAAGAGAAATGGAGTAACCTGGAGATTGTGCACATATATGATGTAGTCAAACCAGCAGAGTGGTTTATAAGCATCTACTTCACAAGAGCTGAGGCTAAAAAAGGAGATGGCTTGCTTGGGAAAGAAGAAATATGTCTTCCTGTAAAGCTCTTCCACGTTGCTTTGGATCAAAGGAATATTTAAGATGATACTGGGAGTGGTTGGTCTGCTGAAGGTAAGTGTGTTGCTACTGCTGTTGTGATAACTCCCCAACCCTACGAAGAGGAAGGTGATGAGGGCTGGTGGTTTGTCAGTTAGGACTGAGATTGCATTTGCTTGTGGAATGGAGCCTTCCTTGAGGATGACTCCTGAGTTGATCTGTAGCTGTTCTTTACCATTTGCCCTTTACATAAAGCCAGATGAAATGGTTTTTAAAGGCTTCACCCTCCCAGTTGAACTCTGTGATTTCCTGTCAAGCGCTTTCTGCAACAGTAAGACAATGCAGGTAAAGTAATCTGTACTGTACCTTCATACTATGGCAGTGTTACTGTTGCAAAAGTTAGTACGCCAGGTAAATACCCTCTGTTCCATTGATCTATCATCCTGTTCCACTGCAGTCAACTGCCAAGTGACTTTGTTTTCTCACTCCCAACTCCTAATGGAGCTAGTCACATTTTTTCCAAGAACTATTGTTAAACTCTGTGGGTGAACTTGGCTGGCAAAAGTCCCGCTGGGTGCAGTGGAGGCCAGATTCCACATATTGCTGTTTCTCTGTTAATTAGTGGATTTATGGTTTTTCCCTTTCCAGTCTTCACAAACAATTGAAGGAACTGCAGAGGGTGCTTCTCATGCTGTCTGCTGCTTAAGAGACTGAGGGAAGGAATTAAGCTGTTTAAAACACATTTATTCTTTGTGATGTAAATTTGATGACTTAATTCTAGGTACAAAACAGCTCGTGAGTTGGTGTGCCAGCTCTGCTGGTATTGCAGTACATGCAAATAATGAGAGTCTGAAATATAGAGGGTTTCAGTAACTCAAACAGTGGGAACAAGTTTGTTGTAGCTCTTTGATTAGAGGCTCAAAACTCTGTATCCAGTGCTGGCTGTAATACCAATCCTGTCTTCATCATGTTAGCAAAGAAATTGGGCTATTGATTAAGAATCTTGCTGTCTTTGGAGAAGCAGAGCATATTCCCTCTTAATTCTTCTCTTCAGGGAAGCTTTTATACTAATGTTGTGGATTTTTTTCTTTTGCTAAGCTCTCCTTAACTTTCAAATTATAGAAGTACGAATCTTTCTCCTGTTTTAGTGCCCCAAATCTTTACTCACTGGAAGCTGCAGAGAATAAGTGGCAAGACTGAAAACACCTGGTTTTGCTGCTGAGTGGGGGAGGGAGGAGAAAAATAGCCCTTGTCAGGGCAGCCACTGCTTGCTTAGAAATAAAACACTGCATAGTTTCACCTGAAGTGTTCCCTCTAGCTTCTATTTAACTATTCATTTTATTTGTCTACTTTAAGTCAGCCAGTAAGCTGATGTAGGAAAGTCATGTGCCAGTTTAAAGTCATTTATGCTATGGATAACGTGGTCAAAATTCCCTTGGGATGGCATTAACCTTTGTGTTGCTTCAGAGAAGGAGCATCCTGTGGTCTCTCAAGCTGCTGTATGCTAGGTGTGAAGGAGTGCAACTGAACCTTATTCATCTTATAGCAGTGTAATTAGTTAAGCAATGTTTTGGTAAGAGTAATATAGCAAAGAAGCTCACTTATTATAGTTTTATAATTACAGAATATTATTCTGTTTTTTGTTCCTTTTTTTTTTTTCATTTTGCCTCTAACTTTGAGTTCAGAAGTTATCATACTCATGCTGAAAAGTGTATCCTTCTCTTCCTTCTCTCCCCATCTGCTGCTGTTTTAAATGCAGCTGTACTTTTAGTTACCAATCAGCACTTCTTTGACCAGCCTGAAAAATATTCTTTCTTGTTTTGTGACATTTTGGATCATGTTTTACTAAATAATCAAATAAAGTTGTGCAGTAAAAAGTATTGAAGTAATCATTCTGAACCCCAGCAAATGAATAGTAATGTTAGAGAGTGCAGGGCAAGATGCTCACTAGGATGAGAGGTATAGTGTACCATCAGTATGCCATTATATATACCACTAGTATAGTGGGCTGAAATCAAGGGATCTTGTTTTCAGTCTTGATTAGTAGAGGCACCTGCCTCTACTAATGCTCCTACTGCTCTTTCACCCCCTTGTTTTTAATACAAAGGGGTTTACTTGTTTCTTGAACCTACCAAATACTATATTTAGGTAGTGCTTTCTCCATTAAAGAATGATTACTTTAGAAATGTTGCATACAGTAAGCTGTTTATGCACCCCCAACCCCCATTTGCAGTGTGAGTTTCCCTTCAAGTCCCTTGTTTGCAAAGCTGGAATATGGCCCTGTGGTGTGTAACAGGTGAGTGGCTACGAGCTCCTAGAAATCTGTTGCCTTGCTTCTGTAGGCTGTGGGGCTTGGGGTTGTTTTTTTGGTCCCTGTTGGTCTGCCTGTGTTCTTCCAAAACCAAAGAATGTACACAGCACTGGGAACATTTAGTTGTTGTCAATAGGGTGTGTTCATCATACTTTGTGTTTTTTTTTTTTTTTTTAGGGAGGACTAAAAAAGAAACCCCAACCACCCTCACTATTGTCTGTGATTTGTGGTGTTAGAGGAGCTAATTTAAAAATAATAGGAAGGAAACTGCCCAGAAGAGTATAACTGGAACTGAATCCAAATGGAAATCTCACTTTTGGCCTTCTACTTTTTTTTTTTTTTTTCTGAATTTTGGAGTGTTGTGGGATGAAATTTATTTTATGACATGCCTAAACTAGAACACAAAATCCAAAAGTTATCTGAGTATAGGTTAAGTATAGAACTCTTGTGGCTTGTGTATCTGCATAATTGCCACTCTTTCAATATTTTTCTTTTAACTCATTGAATAATTCTTTTGAAATAGTATACTTAAAAATACAACTTTATAGTAATTTTTGTATTTTATAAGAGCAATTTAAATACTATTTAAGGAAAACTTTGTATTCCTGTATGGTTAACAATAGCTGGTCTTGATATTCCTTGCTGCCATTCCTGTATAGCGTCACTGTTTGTTGCCGTTGTAAACCTGTTCTGTTCCTCTTGCATAACGTGCAAACAAGTGGTTTGTGGGCTGGAAGGAAGACAAGGTTCCATGCTCCTTACTTAGAGTTCTGAGAGTTTATTTTAGATATTTTATGAATAGAGAAAACTATATTTAGCAATGGTAGTAAAACAAACTGAGAAACTCAGTCACGTATACAGTTATAAACATCTGCCCAAGATTATTTCAGATGAGAGAACAGTGTGGACTCCTTTGCAGTTAAACGAGAAAATTCTTGGGGCCAGTGGTAAATGATCCAGCTGGCATTTTGATTAGCTTCAGATGAGAAACTTGCATTCAAGGGTTTTATTGTCATTTATACAAGCTGTCCAAGTGTTTGTGCCACATCACCATGGAAAACAAAAGATGATGTGTATGCAGTTTGATTCTGGTAGGTTTGCTGGTACAATGAATACATGTGCTGGCTTAAAAAGGTGAAGAAACATTGAATGGTTAGGTTGTAAAAAGGTATTATTTAATAAGAATAATCAAAGTGACTTTTTTTTAATCAGTACAGCACAAGGCAACAGAGGATTTTGCAGTGTGTGGTCTGGCCAACACTTCCTCTTTTGCTCTAGCACTTCAAATCCTTCCATATTCAAATATTCAGCAGAGGTGTCCATTAACCTCAAAGCCCTTTCACTCTAGCAGGAGGTCCCCAATATGTCCCCAGTGCTTTGCTTTTTGCCCTAGTAGGAACATGCTTTGGGTATGACTGCAACCCTTCCCTCACACGCTCCTTGCTCTCTGATGCCTTTGTAATCCCCTAAAGAAGCCAACTTCTCCAAGCCCGATCAAAGCCTGAATTTGTGTTGCATGGTGAGAGAAAGGGATTGGAAAGGAGGAGATAACAGCAAGTTATCAGCCCACTCTGCCAGCAGCTCTTGTCCCACAGGGTGTACCACAGTCTGCAGCAAGCCCTCCTCTCATCACCATTTGATTTAGTGTTGTTATCACCCAGGAGTGTACTGAAGGGAAGAGAACAGTGGAGAGGAGTAAAAAATGGAATTTTCTGAGTCATATTTGTGCTTCTTCTCATTCCAGAGAAGAGTGAGCAGCATTACTTGCCCAGCCTGCCTTGCTGGAGAGCCAATGCTGTAGCACAGCTCTCTGATGCTAAAAGCTTAATGTAGAAAATAACTTTTTAACTTTTTTTTTCCCCATGGGTTTAGTTGATATTTAAACAAGTGTGACCTGCAGGCTCCTGAAGGACTGTATATGATACAGTGTGTTGCCACTTGTCCGTGGGTAACATAGTGCTAAAATGTCTGTGTTCTGAGACAAAACCTGGCACTTTACCCCTTAGGCAGGGTGGGGAAGTAATAAAGAGTTTAACCCGATGGCTCCAGAACTCTTTCCTGTGCTGTGGGATGAAGAATAGGGTTCAGTTCCTAAGCTGTCACGTGATGGTTCTTCATCAAGTGATGCTGAATAATCTGTAGATATGTAGCAGAACAGTATGAATAATCTGTTCTAACTCCTCTTTTACACTGGTGGGTGACTAGTTTGTATCGGTGACAACTGTTGCACTTCTTTCCCCAAATCCGTAAAAACATGATGTTAAATATGATCTTCAAATATTTTTGTTGTTTTTAAGAACTGTAGATAAGCTGGTATTTTAAAAAATAAGACTTTTTTTTTAATGGCCCTGAAGTCCAGAGCAGTGTGCTCAGAATGCAAATTAATGTCCTGTGGATAAAACATTGTGTGATTGTGTAATTAAAGCCAAGCATATATACAGTAGGGCCAAACTGAAGTTGCATGGACAGTTCTGATTCTGGCAATTCTTAATTTTGGAGTGCTTGGCTTACCAATAAAATACTGTTTTATTGTAGTTCTTGAATGTAATTGAAAATATACTGGGAGATGAACACGTGAAGTAGCAAACACTACTGAAGAGAATTACAAGCAGAAAGTCATTTCATGCAGAGAAGTTAATAATCTTTTGGGCTTTTGGGCCTGTTCTAACAGGGTAATTAGCCATAGACCCTGAGTCTTTTGACTCCCTTTCCCAGCTCAAGCCTCCATGCTCTAGTAACTGAGGACGCAGTTCTGTGACTGGGAGAAGCTGTCAGAGACACATGTATTATGGATGTTTGAACCATAGAGAGAGCAGTCTGAGCTCAGATGGACTTTGCCTACTTCAGGAAGGACATGTCCAACTGGTTTCAGTAAAGCAAAGGACCACTAGAGCAATGTAATTCATGTGAATGCATGAATTATATTAGCCCTCTTTCCTTTTCTTTTATATTGTTTTTTTATTTGCAGAAGTATATAGTCATAGGTGAATTCAGCATGGCAGAGCTATAAAACAAATTAATTTGATTTTTCATTTAGCTTTTTACACTCTTTGGTTCTGGGTCATCATTTTCAGCCCTTCTGTTTCCTTCACTCTAGTTAGACAGGCGTTGCCAGAGGTGGGTCACACCTGAATGTCTTTTCCTTATGACTCTGGTACAACTGATTATTTCTGTCTCTTCCTCATTCAAAAACAGGCCTTGTCTTCTAGGAGCAGGCCTTTGATGTTTTTTCACTGGTTCATTGCCTTTGCTTTTTAAGGCTCAAACAGTCTTCCAGTTGAGTCTCCTTCAGAAGACATCTGGGAGGAGACTGGTCTCTGGTCACCATTGCTGCTAACAGTGAATCCAAGTTCTGAAAGTTGAAAGGGCGATATAATAGGGTAGAAAAAATAAGCACCACATTCTGCTTCTTATGGAAGTTAATCCTTTCCAAGTTTAGACAGTGATCAGTATTTAACACTGGCTAATCCTTTTCATGAAACTGTTGACATGAGCATGGGATACAGAGCTTACCATTAACGTCAGTAGGAACAGGCTCAAACAGCTGCCATTGCTCCAGTTTTGCACCGTTTCATGGAGGGGGGAGGAAGTTGATGTTAAAAGCCTCCCAATGAGACTACTGAAGTGAAAACCAAAAGAGCTGCTAGTCCGATGGGAAGATTATTCCTTTTGGCAATGTGTGCCTGCATTGAATAATCTACATTTCAGCCTTATTCTCTTGCCAGTTTTTTTTAAACATCCTTAGAGCTCTCACTGGGCTGTTCATTAACATTTTCCCTTTTCCACCTCATTGTGGGCTCTCAGTCCTGCAGTCCTTCAGCCAAACCAGTGTGATATCAAAAGGCGATCAGCAGAAATATGGAAGGCCACGCATCATCCTCCCCACTCTCTGGGGAGTTTCTTACCCTTCTGTTTCTTGGAAATGTTAAATGCTCAGTTCTGTAGGTAGCACACTTCAGCACGTTTCTTTCCTAAAGGAGCTGTGTTGTACAGCTCTGTGCTCTCACTGTAAAACTGCAGCAATGCCAGCTAATAGACATAGTCTGAAGCTAAAGAAATATTAAGCGGCTCATTTTTTTTTTTCTTGAGTGTACTATAAATGGAGGAGAAAGGATTAAAACTTTACACAGTCTGGAGGTAGCTAAATCTACTAAATATTATATGACTGTCATTGCCATCAATAATTCAATAAAAAAACCCTTGAGTCCAAAATGACAAAAATCTCACTTGGACAGCGGTAGCTGCGGGCAGAACAGAAAGGTTTTGAGCCAATTGCAGACTTGGTGCTTTGTTGACTATAAAGGTTGAAGAACACCTGAGGTCCCTGTAGTCATTATAAGAAAAAAGAGCAGAGCAAAGCAGAATTATTGCTGCAGAAAAGGCAAAGTACATTTTAAGATTTGTTACAGTTGTATTGATAGATGTAAGTGTGCTGTATATCTGCTACAGCACAAATAACCCTGAAATGCCAGATTAATTTAGGAATGTACTGACCATAATTTTATCCTATTTGTGAGTGAGATCACTTAGTCTCTGCTCTCTTTTCATCAGTGGATTGGATGCACAGATAGGAAGGTAGGACATGGATTTCTGTCACCTGAGGATGCAGGTGTTGCTCCACGTGCACGTAATGCCAGCAGGAGGATGGGAGGAGTGAGAGTTGTGATGTTACCCCAGTGCTGCAAGACTGGCCTTGGTGTGGTGCACAGTGGTGCTGGGCTGTGCTTTTCATTCTTGGGTCTCCACAACTCTTGCTGGAGGATGTAATGTTATAGCCATGACTGTCCAACAGCTTATGGACCTCAACAGTGGTTTGAGGAACTCCCCTCTCCAGATCTTCCAGACCCCTCTTATGGAGGCTTCAGATCTAGCATGGTGGTAAGATAAAGAAAGTTGTGGTTTTTGCCAACTGAGGGCTTCAGAAACCACTATGAGAAACTGAAATGACAAACAGGATTAACTGGAGTACAGGGAAAGCTTTATGGTTGTGCTAGCTGGAGGTTTTATAAAATATTTAATGTTTGTGGAGTTTTTAGTGTCTTTGCTGGATCATTTGAAAAAATAGATTTATACTAACACATTGGAGCAAAACGATGTTTTGAGTGAAAAACAGCTCCAGTGTTTCAGCAATTTTAAGTGAATTTGGTCTACTTTTTCTGGATTGGAGGTGTGTAAAATGTGACTTTTTTTAAGGAAAAGAATGCTTTACTCGTTAGCTGATAACTTTTGGTATGGGGTGCAGTTGTCCTGCACATCTTCAAATTCAGTAGAGGTTTTTTTTTTTTAATCCTCATGTTATTCTTGGGAGGATGCATTCTTGTATTCTTACTTCAGAAAAGAACAGAAGATAGTTCAAATGAAGGAGCAAAGGAGTCATTTTATTAGTTGGTAAAATGCCTGTGGTTGTACGGAAGGACATGTCAATTGCTTCTTTGCTTTTCACCTGCTATTATCTGGGCCCTCAAATATCATAGAATCATAGAATGTCTGG
>NW_008621148.1:0-14019 GCF_000691845.1 Merops nubicus | reverse complement strand
CCAACAGAGGTGGTGTTTGTGCAAGGACCTCAAGCCTTTCTTTGCCTGATGTGAAAAAGGCACTTGGTGATGGTTTCTCAAACTCCTGGGAGGCCACCTGAGCCATTGTGTCCAAAGGAGGACAATGAAGCTGGTGAAGGGTGTAGAGCACAAGTTTTACAAGAGGGAGCTGAGGGACCTGGGGTTGTTTAGACTGAAGAAAAGGAGGCTCAGGGCAGACCTCCTTCCTCTCAACAGCTCCCTGTAAGGAGGCTGTAGCGAGGTGGTTGTTGGTCTCTTCTCCAACAGAGGTGGTGTTTGTGCAAGGAGCTGTTTTCTTTTGGTAAACAGGTTTATGCTTCCCTCTGAAATAAAAATATAACTGTAACTACAAACAGTCCAATGCCACATCAAGCCCTGGACCAGGCTGCCCAGAGCACTGGTGGAGTTCCCAAACCTGGAGGGATTTAAAAGCTGTGTAGATGTGGTGCTGAGGGACAAGGGTTAGTGGTGACCTGACAGCAGTGAGGTAACAGTTGGACTTGATGATCTTTAAAGATCTCTTCCAACTAGAATGATTCCATGACTCTCAGATTGTAGGATTCTGTGTTATCCTGGAGTGATGCTCCTACTGTCTCACTAGATGGACTTAACTCCACTCTGCTCCCTCATCTAAACTGGGACAGACACAATCCAGGAAGAGAGAGGGCAGACTAGTAACCCACCAAGCAGGATGCTCACCTGGGATGTGGAACCTGGGCATCAAGCAAACATTCAACTGCACCCACGGACACCCAACAAGTCCCAGCAGGCAGTAAGAGACCCAAACTTTAGGATCTACCTTCTTTTAGCCAGTTCAGCTTCCCTAGGGAAGAGTGGCCAGACTGCCTTAGAACTCTTCCTCTAACACCGTGCCAGTCTCAGAGCCCATGGAGGGACCCCCCCTGACACTGCTCACAGCCTCCACCCTGGGGATGCACTGCCAGCATCCTCCCAGCCCCTGTCTACCTCCTCCTCCAGTGGCACAGTTCCCCAGCAGAGGCTCTGCTCTTACCTTTTGGGGTGCATGGTGGGCACCCTCATTTCTAGCAGTGGTGAGTGAAGTTCAGCAACTCACACAGCTTGGCCTCCTGTCTAACTTGGACTTAATCTTACAAAACTATGGCTGAAAGAGACCTCAGGAGAACATTGAATACCACTTTTTGCCCAGAGGCAGGGTCAGATATCCCAAGTTAAGCCCAACTCATACCCATAACCTCCTTCAGATGCCTGCTCCAGTATTTTATACTCCCAGAATTTCTCTTTTCTGTCTTATAATCTAGCAACTAATCTTTGCTTCACATTTTTTTTCTTCCCCTCCTGCTGTTGCACCACAGAAAATATTAACTTGGTCTAGAAATCCTGAAGCTGAATTTCAAAGTTAAAATCTTCCCATTGAAGCCAATAGTTAGACAATTTTGCTGAGGAAAATGCAAGGGAATTGCTAAAAAACACCCCAACTCACCTCCCAGGGCTGTGTCACTGTGCATGGGGCCTCCTTTGGGAGCTTTGCTGTGGAGGTGGCAGCTCTACTGTTTATTTTGGAGGGATAAGTTCAGCAGTCACTCAAGGATGGGTAGGAAGAGCCTGAGGCTGGAGATTACCATGTAGTTTTCTAATTAGACTGGAATGAAAATAGGTCTAAATCCATTGAGTACACAAAATACGTTTGCATACTTAGTAATTGATAATAATTATGGTTCCTTACAACAGTAGTAAAGGCCTAGTTGTTGTTTTGTAACCTAAGGCTAATGAGTAAGGTATTTGTTTAACTTAAGCTGACAAAACTTCTCCAAGAGGCCACCACAGCCACATTCCAGAGCAGAGGGAGAGTTGTCATTTTATCTGCTGGCTGGTTACAAAGATGAAAAATCCACAATTTCAGGTTTGCCTAGCAAATAGTTGAGGCATTGCACACCTCCCTTGCTCAGCCCCACCTCAGCCTGGTATAAATAGTCAGGCACACCAGCAGCAACAGAAGGATGAGCTTATCCAAGGGAAAAGGCTGACCCTGGTTTCCTTGCACAGAAGACATCCCATAAAAGCAATCAAGCTGAGATGCAGAATATTTGCCTACAAACTATACCATGAACACATGTTCACTGTCGGCCAAAAAGCACCTGAAAATCCACCCTAGTTCTCTAGGGAGGGAATAGGAAACAACCAGTGGGCATTTTCTGGAAGGAATGATTACTAAACACTGACCTTTCTCCTTGGATTCTGATTTTAATGGTCAGGACTTGATTGTGCAGGAAGAGGAGGGATGGGTAAACTTGTCAAACTGACTCTTGCACACATGTAGATGTTTTGTAGTTGGATTTATGTGCCTGGTTTCCTCCTGAAATGAATCTTAAGGGGTAACACTGTGTTTTCATGTAGATATTTCTTAGAAAACTTCACCCCCTGCATGGATGACCATTTGTCTGAGCTTAAACAACTCGTGGCCCATCCAGAGTCTAGCCCAGTGAGATGAAATTCCTAATTCCCTATGAATTCCTTGAGGTATATAAAGCACCACCACCAAAAAAAAACATCTCCTTGTGCTGCAGAAATCCCCTTTGTAGCAGTTATGCAGCTGCAAGTTGATTTTTGCATATTGAAAACGTTGGGGATTTTGAGCTGATCTCTCCGTGCACAGGAGCACCCCTGACCCAGCTTCTTTCTGCACTTTTGGGATGAAACTCAGCAGATGTGGTTTGCAGGTCTGGGAGATATTTCATTTATGGGCATTCTCAAAGCCAATTGCTCAGATTTCCAAAGATTTGGAAGATTTGTATGTGTTTAAAAATACTTTACTGCATTTCTGTGGAGGAGCTCCAGATAGTATGGTGTCCTGCAAATGCTTCCAGCAACCTCCTTCATGGCAGCCTGGATTTTGGACAGTTTTTTACTCACCACAGGCCTAGGTCCTTTACAGCACTACCTGAGATCAAGAGCTTACGTGTCTCCATGTTGGGTTTTGGTGGTTTGGTTAAAAAAAAAGAAAAGGAAAAGCCCCTGTAACTATACAGAGGGTTTTTTTCCCTCTGTCATTTAAAGATACAGGAAAATATGTTGAAAAATGAGAAGACAAAGGGAATAAAACACTTTCACACAGCTTCTATACTTCTTTGGGAGCAGTTCTAAACCATGATTTTGAGGCTTTTTAGATTATAAAGCTAATTTCTTTGTGAAATTTCCCAGTGAAGAAGAATCTATCCAGCCCTGAAGGTACAAACACACCAATGACAAACCATCAGGAGTGTCTGCTGGCAAAAAGGAAAGATCTGCTTTTTTTTTCTATATTATGCCCTTTAGGAAGATTGAGTTGAGGGAATAAATGAAGCTTCTTCAGTGACACAGCCAGTCCTTGCTGAAGTGGCTCTGTGGTTCCTAGAAATGTGGAGCCCCTTTGGAAGAAGCTTCAGAGGAATCAGTGGCTTTCCCCCATCATTTGGTTTAAGGAGCAGATGTCCCCACCTACATTTCTTCCATGGTCCTGAGAAGTAAAGACAAAGCAAGGAGTAAGAAAGGGCCAGTTTTTCCAAGCACTTGGGAGAGAATCATTGTGCTGCATGTCTCCATTTGTCCCCCTGTCCTAGTTATTGTCCTGCTGTGCCCAATGTGGAAGTTAAACCTGAGTCTAGCTTTCTCAGCAGGCTAGCTGCAGTTCAGAACACTAACCCAGTGGGTTTCACCCTTTTGTGAGGAAGAATTCTGAAGTCTTCATCACAGCAAGCCTGCCCAGAGACCATTTTGGTGCAGCTCTGTATTGCAACCTCCAGAGGAGAAAAGCCACATCCTTTCTGACTGTGAGCACCTGACCTAGAAACCCCTCAGCAGGAGGTGTGATTTCACTTGAAAAAAAAAACCCAAAAGAGACATTTTGGCTGCTGCAGCTAGCAAGGGAGTTGCACTGATGGTGCAGAGAGCAGGCTGTTGATGCAGAAGGGGATTTGGGGGTCTTTTGTTTTTAAGTAAGGCACAAATTAGTAGACAGAAAACCACAAAAACAAAGTCGTTTTCCCCTGCTGTATCTTTGCCTTTCGTGTGCCTCCCACCAAATGAAGAGGCTTTTCAGAAGTCCTGGGAAAAACTTCCTGGCTCCTTTGAGCACTGAGAAGCTTGATTGCAATGAATCATTTTCCTCTCCTCACTGGAGCAGGGAAGAGGCCACTTGGTATTGACAGGATAAGAGTGGCAGAGGTCGTGGCTGCCCCGGCCAGCAGGCTGGGACAGTGCCACAAGGGATGGATTTTCACTTGGCTGAACCTCAGGGACTGGAATCTGGCCTGGATTTTTCTACTACTATTACTCTGACTACCAAATATCTCCTGCTCCCAGAATTCCAGGACCAAGGTTTTACCTGGAAACAGTTCAAACATATTTTGAAGATGTGATGATTATTATTTTATGTGTTTTCTCCTCTGCATGTCTGGTTTCTGCCAGAAGAAATGCATCTGTGGACAGGGGAGATGTGGGTCTTAAACTCCAGCTCAGCTTTACTGAGCCAGGATGCTCAGATATCTTGGCCATGATCCCATCAAATGCTCAGGGGTTGGATCCAAAAGGCTCAGGGACCCAACTCTCAACCATCCACACATGGGTGGGTACCATGGGATGGCACCTACTGGATACTGCTGCCCTCCTGGAGCTGCAGCTACATGGCAGCTGGGATACCTTGAGATAGACTTGTCCACAATATGCTCAGGCAACCCAGTTCCATCCCTGCTGGACTCACATTTTACTACTGAAAGTCTAACCCTCAAAATTCCAAGTGCCTAAATGAATCAAACCTCCAAAGCACTTGGAATTTTGAGGAGAAGGATGACACAGGCTTGAGAGAAAGGGAAAAAGGACAAGAGGAAACGACCTCCAGTTGCACCAGGGGAGGTTTAGGTGGTACAGGAGGAAAAATGTCTTCCCTGAAAGGGTTGTCAAGCCCTAGAATAGGCTGCCCAGGGCAGTGATGGAGTTCTTATCCCTGGAGGGGTTGAAAAGCTGTGTAGACATGGTGCTGAGGGACATGGGTTAGTGAGGACCTGACAGTTTTGGGTTAATGGTTTGACTCAATGATCTTAAAGGTCTTTTCCAAGTAAAAACATTCTATGAAATCCAGCTAGGTGCTATTTGTAGCATTACAACACAGCCAAGGATACACTGGGGAGATTCAGTGAAGACACAGCAGCCCCATCAAGTAGTGTCCATCCTCCCCAGCTAAGCAATGCTGCCAGAGACCATACAATCAAACCTGTGTATTTCTGGAAGATGTTATTTTAATCACAGTGTGGTAAATAAACCATTGACAGACCCTGTATGTGACCCTTCCCTTGTTTTCCTCTGCTGAAGAACACAGCTAGAGGCACCAATTTCTTCTCCAGTACTCCTTTTCTCACATTAGTTGTGGTTGTGGTCCACAAATGGAGATATTAACTTCTCAGCCTTCATTTTCTAACCTCATCTGGTCCAAAAGTGGCACTCCCTGCAATACATTCATTTTTGAAACCTGTTAAGGGAATGGATTATAGTCATCAATAGCAGGGAAAAAGTCAAGGGAGGGTATTTCTAATGAAACAGAGTCATGATATGAGCAAAAAACCCTCAAATTATTTTGAAAAGTCAACCCACCTAAAAAATAGGCCAAATTGTTTGTAAATAAGTAATGGAGAGAGGAGGAAGCAAAACTCATCCAGCTCATATTAGCTATCTGGCTCTGAATTCTGGAACTTAATACTGGTATAAAAAGACAAGCCCTTGATTAGAGGGGAGGGAGCTGCTGTCTTGAAGGCTGGACTCACTTTTAAATTAAATCTTCTTGTACCCAGATAGATTTTTCTGGATCTAACTACATAATTCATGGTGAGCATTTAGAATTAATCTGTATAAAGTCATCTATATGTAGTAAATCAGAATTATATTCCACATATGAATGCAACTGTCAACGACTTGCACACAAGCTGCATCAACTGGGCTGCTCCCAAGATGGTCTTGAGGATATAATAGCTATTAAGTGGTTATATCCTATACATAAAATAGATAGAATCTTAAATATTTATTATTTAGATTAGATCTTGAGTAGATTTTAAATAGATCAAACATTTAGATCATCTAGGGACACCTGCTTACACACATCTGAAGGCTGGATAAACATGTCCCCTGTGTGTTTGTTTTGTTTTCTGAGATGCAAAACAAACTCTGCAAGAGAAAATAACAAAGACAAACCTTAAAGCAGAGCTGAAAGCCATCCAGAGCTGCAGGTGCAAAAATTCCTCTGGGCATCAGGTGCCTTTCATTGCATCACTGCAAAGAAAAAACAGGCTGAAAGATGCAGATGCACTTTTTAATTCAGCAAGATATGGGAGAAGGGTAGTGAAAAATTAGGAAAAAGGTAAAAATTCACAAGTTTTTAAGGAACTCTTGTTTTTCTAAAGAATGAAATCATGAAATAACCACCCTCAGCCTCAAAGAAGAGAATTGGGGTCAGCAAACAGAGCAGCCTCGAAGCCTGAGGGAAGAGGGCATGAGGAGCACTTGCTACTCACCATATGAATGGCAGGCAAAGAGAAAAGCAGAGCTGACCTTCCAGGGAGACCTGGAAACAGCCCCGAGAGCCCTGGGCAGTACAACAACACAAAACACACAAAAAGGCATTAAGAAAACCTCCCTCCAATGGGAAGAGGAAGTGGTTTAAGGAGATTAGCTCCTGAAAAACAAAGCTCCACTCTTCCTCAGGCTGCCTGAGGAGTCCCAGAAATATTCTCCTATGGCACTGATGGGGCTGTGAAAAGGGACAAACGTTGGCAACCACTCAACAAATGATAGTAATGGGAGGTGACATCTCTGGACCTCAACCAGCTAGCACACAATTGTCTCATTTTCATGGTGTGTCAAATTAAATTTAGACCCTGGCCCTCTGCTTGTCTTGCACCGTTATCTCCTTTCCAGAGCAGAACACAGAGGAACATTTACAACTTCACACTGACTTTGACCTGCAAACTCAAATGCCAGCCCACAGAAAACCCAGAGCTGAATCATTTTCCCAGCTGTGACCCTTTTACCCTCCTTCCTTTTTCATGCCAGGCCATGTCTTCACGAGTGGCTCTCATGCATCTACAGCAGAGAAGCACTTGAGAAGATTTGGTGGATTTGTACTCGAGCTGCAGGGAAATTTGCTCAGCCAGGAGCCCTTCCTGTTGGGCAAGTTCCCCCTTTTCTTGAAGCTGGCATTAAGAGTCTGATGTCTTGCAGCACCGAGGCAAAAAATAACCCCCATGATCTTTAAATTACTCAGAGATTTGGGCTTTAAAACGTGAGGGAGTTTATGGACTCAAAACAGGGCTGAAGTTAAAGCCCTTGAGGTGGATTAGGTGGTTGTGTGACTTCAGGAGGCTCTGAATTTGAAATGAAGACTCAGAGAGCAGCCGTAGAGATGGATGAGGAAGGAGGTATCAAAATGAAAGCAGGCAAAGCAAGTTTCAGATAACTGCACGGGGACTTTTGGAGGAGAGGCATAGTTGTGACTGCTAGATTAGCTCTGAATTAGTCTGAGTTTACCACAGAAGAGGGGATGTCTAACACCACCTACTTCTGCTCAAGCTGGAAAGACCAGAAAAATTCCCTCAGCCTGCAGTATTCTGGCACTTCTGGGTTCAGAAGATCCATATCTGGGGAGGGACTTTTTAGGATATCAGGTAGTGACAGGACTAGGGGGAATGGGGCAAAGCTGGCAGTGGGCAGATTCAGGCTGGATGTGAGGAAGAAGTTCTTCCCCATGAGAGTGGTGAGACCCTGGCATGGGGTGCCCAGGGCGGTGGTTGAGGCCCCATCCCTGGGGGTCTTTAAGGCCAGGCTGGAGGAGGCTCTGGGCAGCCTGATCTAGTGGGAGGTGTCCCTGCTCATGGCAGAGGGGGTGGAACTGGGGGATCCTTGTGGTCCCTGCCAAACCTGACAGATTCTGATCTGTTTTAGCAGAGGACTTTAGAGCCCTAATGGCTCAATGGTTGGACTTGATGATCTTGAAGGTCCCTTCCAACCTGAGGGATTCTATGATTCCATATGCAGAAGTAAATAAAAACCAGGGAAAGGTCTGAACCAGGGCTCCATCCAACGTCCATAAATTTGAGAACTCATTGCAGACTTTGGGGACAAGTTCAATGGGAGATGGACATGGGAGTGAACAAGCTACAATGACTTCTCAAAATCTTGGGAAGGAAAGCTTCCCTGGAACATGGTTTTGTGGCACAAGCAAAGACTCATCCAGGAGCCAGGGCAGTGAAGAACACACCTATGAGTGAATAAGGAAGGATTTGAGCAGATGTATAAACTGAAGGACACGTTCTCCTGAACACAGGGCATGGGTTCTACTCCCCAGCAGCCACTTCCCACTTGGAAACCTTTGTCAGGGAGAGAAAGGGGAAGGAGGAGGATTGTTTAGCCTGATATTTTTAGATAGATTTTTAATGGAATATTTGTTAAGCTTTCTTCCACCCCGACTCCCCCCTGCTCCCTGTCTGGGTTTTGTGTGTGTGTGTGTGTTTTTTTTTAATGGTTAGCAATGCATCACACTAGGGCTGCTGTTTAAATATTTGCCTGCAAAAAAATGTGTAGTCTGTGCTTTAGAAAAGTGGTTTGGCACAAACGGGCCGTTTTCAAACCTCCATTTACCAGATGGATCACTTTGTTCAATGACAAAGGAGGAAAAAAAAAGATGGGAGAAGAGGCTGAAAATCGAGTGGAATGTTCCCTAAGCACACAGCATTGTTTACTATCTCCATGTCTCCTGGCATCCTGGGAGAAACTATCAATAAGCTCTTAAAAAAAACCCAGTCCTTTAAAGAAGTCTGCATTTTTAGGAATAATAAAAAGGCAGCAAATAGGCTCTACAATAGCCCGATGGAAAAATGTGCTAAAGTATTTCTATAAATCAAACGGAGCAGTTTGGCATTAGCTCTGAGGCAGTAAATTTAGTAAATTAGGACCAGATGATTTTAAAATAGAAGCTTACATAACTTTCTAGCGTGATGGATATATATTTTTTAATTTAAGGCAAGTTTGTCTGTCTTCATAAAGTTATCTTGGCTGCTACCAGAGTGTGGTTCGGTCTCTAAGAACTGTATTTTTTGTTATTTATCAAGTGCAGAATGTTTTCAGTATCAAAGTAAGGAGGGGAACAGATTTCTCAGAAGACAGAAAAGGCTCTAATCTGTCCTGAGCCACATAAGGTGTGGGGTGCTTTGTATCCCTAATGCCCCTGACTATTTATCTTGCATTATTTTGATTAATAATAGTCTATTTCTCCATCCATCTTCCTTTTCTTGCTCTTTTTTCCCCCCTTTTCCCACAAATCCAAAGAACCACCTCCCTCCATTCCTCCTCACAGTGGTTACAGCTTGGTCAGACAGACTTTTCCCTCACCCACGTGCTTGGGTCAGGAGTCCTCATTTGGGACCTTGTGTTCCTTACACTTTCCTACTTTTGATCTCTGCACCAGAGGATCCACCTCTGAGGAAGAAGGAAAATGAAATAAGACCAGCCTAAGGAGCCTATTCCATCAGCTTTAGTCCAAACCTTTTGATCCTACCTGTTACTTTTGATCTCTGCACTAGAGGATCCACCTCTGAGGAAGAAGGAAAATGAAATAAGACCAGCCTGGACCAGCTTTAGTCCAAACCTTTTGACCCTACCTGTGCATGTTCCTTGCCAGCATTTACACTGCAGAGTGTCTGTGTCCTGGGAGGGACTGCATACAGTCTTCATGGTCTCCTTTTTGGCAAACACTCATCCATGCCATGGTCTTTCACTGGAGGCCACCACCTCTGGAATAGCTTCTGTGGACCCATCCCAGGGCAGCTGCACTCACTGTGGCATGCTACAGTCCCTTACTTCTGGAAGCATGACCAATGATGTCCTTTGATGGTGCTCACCTACTGTCTAGGAAGCCAGAACCAACACACTCTTATCTCAAATCTGTCAAGTCACACGAGACCTTCTCCAGCACCCTGATGCTCCCAGGGGTTTTGAGCAAGGGCTTCCAGTTGTACCTTCTCCAGGACCTTATAGCACAACAAATGAGGCAAGTCCCCCCTGAAAAGCCAATGGGTACGTGGAGATGGATCTGTACAGCTCCCAGCCAGGGCTGAACTCTGAGGTCCTCATGTCATCCTCACTTGATGAGTCATCAACTCAACTGGATGACTCAAGCCCTCATCAGACTTCAGGAGCAAAGATCATGAGTCAATTGAGATGTGAGGGAAAGGGCAGACAGAGAAGAGAACATAGGTGTGGAAGGAGAGACCAGCAAAGAGTTGTGTGCAGCCTTCCTTTCATGTGATCCCAGGACTGGTGCTTCTCTCAGCTCTGCAAGTCTAAGTAGCCAGGCTGAAGCAAGCAGAAGAATAACTGTGGGGGATACTCCTCAGAGCCAAGTTCTCTGCAAACGTTGCCTCCCTCAGCAGAGACACTCTACTAGGAGGAGCCAATCAAGTCAAAGCCAAGGCTTGGGATGCTACATGGGGTAGGCCAAATCCTGCTCCATGTGAAGTCAAGGGAAGCTTTGCCAACGGGAACACACTCTGTCCTTTTCACCCCGACTTTGGCTACCCCAGTGCTGGAAGCACTGAGAGCTTGCAAAGGATTGCAATGGAAAAGAGAGGGAAGAGGGTTCCCACGTTCCTTCAGCTCTGCTATTGTTTCCTGAGAGTCCTGCGACACCCAGCCATGCAATGAGCTTTTCTTTAAAGGGCAGCAGCCTGAACTGCTTGTTAAAAATAACAGAATAGGAGGCGGGGCTTGGAAAGCTGTCATTTTCCTGTAAAGAATGGTTTGGGGAGAGTAGACCATAAACAGATTTAGATGGCAGCAAAGATAACCATTTTTGGCAGTGTTGCAGGGGATGCAGATTTCCACCGAGTATGAGACGAGAGCTTAAACACCAGCACCCAAAGAAGAGAAAAATAAGTCAGTGTGAGACACTTCACGTGCTGTTCTGTTGTGGATATCAGCTGATCTCCACAGATCTGGCTGAGGTGAAAGAGAAAGAAGACAATAGCTTTCCAGTTGGGGTTGTTCAGCCTGGAGAAGAGAAGAGAAGGCTCTGGGGAGACCTTACTGTGGCTTTCAGGACTTCAGGGGCCAGTCAGAAAGATGGGGACAGACTTTTGAGCAGGGCCTGTTGCTACAGGACAAGGGGTGATGGTTTTAAAATAAAAGAGGGGAGATTTAGACTTGAGAGAAGGGAGAAATCTCTCGTGCTGAGGGTGGTGAAACCCTGGCCCAGGTTGCCCAGAAAGGTGGTGGAACCATTCCAGGTCAGGTTGGATGGGGCTCTGAGCAACCTGCTCTAGTTGCAGGTGTCCCTGCTGGCTGCAGGGGGGTTGGATCTAGATGACCTTTAAATGTCCCTTCCAACCCCAAACATTCTGTGATTTTGTGATTGTTCTGTCATATATTCTCCCTCCAAACACCTCAAAAAGAAGCCAATTTCCCTGAAATACCTCAAGCTCCAAAACACCTCCAGGGTGAGACTTCACGGGAAGCTTGGTGGTGAAGACAAAAGAGGAGTTTACATTTTATTACATTTTCATTTTTATTTCACCTCCCCTCACTGGAGACAACTGGTTGCTGGCTGGTGGACAACCACTGAGCTGCTGGCCCTACCAGGGAGAAATGCTTTTAGTGCCATGAAAGAGTTTCTGGTGAGAGATGAGGAGAGGGAAAACAGGAGGATGTACAATATAACACCTCTGCTAAAAGAAGTGTGGGAGGTATTCACCAAAAGGTTCCTAAACCCAGGAAGAAGAAAACCAACAGGCTTTGCAAGCAGAAGGGATTCTTTGGATGATGGGTAAAACTGATGGACAATTTACAGTCAGGAGGGATTGTATTTTGGGGTCAGTTTTCAAGTTTTGCCAATTTAAGGGACTGTGTATTTTGCAAATCTGGGGAGAGGGGAGAGTATTTAGACAAAGGTTTCTTTGGTGGCTCCCCAAGATGAGGCTAAGATGCAGAAATGCTCTGCGTGGAGCATTCATGGGATTTTAATTTGGGAATTTTAGATCTGCCAGGAGATGTGTAAGGACTTCATTGCACACCCCTCTTTATAGGCCATTTTGTAGCCTCACGTGTCTGTACAACCTCCTTCCCTAAAAATTCAGAGGAAAATGCTATTTGAGTCTGGACATGGTTCCCACCAACCTAGTATGTCAGGCACCTGTATTCAAGAGCCTGGGGAGTTTCCAAATTGGCATCGTAGTGGGATCATTCATGATCTGGGATCATTCTTTTGGTGGGCTGGTTGGCCTTCACCAAAAGAAAAAACCCAACCCAAAACCAAGAAGTAAAAAAAACCTTACTCATTTCACTCCTGTTTTAACAATTTTAGTACCTGGTGGAATAATGTAACATGACCCACCCAGATAAAAATATCTCAGCTCCAGAGTTTTGCCCAAACTGGGGGAAGCTCATCCAGAAAGTTCAGGGGAAGATCTGAGCTTTTGGGTGCCAGCACGATGACTTCTTAGGACTGCATGAAAAGCTCAGCAGGCCTAAACCTTGTGCCCAAGTTTCTCTCGTTTGAGGCAATTCCGCTTCCAGCTCTGGATTCCTTTCATCTTAAATGAGCTGTGATGTCTAAACACACATTTCCTCTTGAGCAACCTCCCTGCGTTTCATTTATCAGATTTCATCCGTACAACTGTGTAGCAGAGAGAGCAGCAGCCCCTTTGCAGTCCCCAGAGTTGTGCTATTCCTCACTTTTTTTTAAAAAACAACAACAACAACAAAAAAACCCTTTTTTGGCACTAGTAGGTTGAATGGCATGCACGCCACACGTCTGGAAGCAAGCCTGTATTTTTTAACCCATGTATTAAAAACATTCAGGGCCAGAGGGGAAAATAAAGGAGAGTATTCTGCGAGCACCAGCGTTAGAGTGGTGGGTTTGTTTGGGAAATGAATGAGCCTTTGAGAGCACCTCTGGAAGGCACAGCCCAGTGCGTGCTCCATCCTGACATTCTTCTCCCTCTCCAGTCTTCCCCGCATACCTCGCATTCTTCTTGCCCTCTCTACACCAGCAGTCCGTGGGCAGCAAGCACTGGGGACCCACTCTGCCACAGCCCCACTCCCACCCTGACACCACCCACCAGCTTCTGCCACATCTCCTGCCCAAGGCACCAAAGTTACTGGCACCAGCACGTGGGTCAAGGTTCACAGGGCTCTTCCTCCCCTTGGCTTTGCAAAGAGAGTGGGGCAGGTCAGCTGCGACTGCTGCTGCCTCCCACAAAGTCCTGCCCACGCTGCTGAGAGCTGAAATGCTGGGGTTTGAACCCCCAGCCCTGAATTAAGGTTGATATATGGGTGATCCCCACAGCCCTTCATACAGAGGGGGTGAGTTTGCCTTATAGCTTCCCCCCAGGGTGCGGCCGGCCCTGCAGGGAGAGCCAGAAGGGAAATGAGCCCCAGGGGTCCCGCAGTGAGTTGACAAAGGTCAGGGGGCTGCTTGGGGATAAAAGCTGGGACCACTGGCAGGGAGTCAGGAGTGTCTGTCGGTGGAGTGCGCGCCACAGAGCTTCCGTATTCAGGGAAGGCCTCCTGACTCTCCTGGAGCTGGGCCCTGGTCTGTTTAGACCTTTGTGAACGCAGGTTGATTGGGTGAGAGTCGCCGTGTGGGCACCTTTCTCTTATGTCTTTAACTTACTGGTCTGGCTGTTTCCCATGCCAGCTGTGGGCAACCTCGGGTCTCTGTTTGTACCCCCTGTTGTGGGCCCAGTCACATCTTTTGTGGGATTGTTGGGGGTTGCATCATGTACCAGCTGACGGATCTGTTTGTAACCCCGGCGATCATTCATGGAATGTCCTTCTTGTCTACAATACAGTCTGTGTATTGGATTCTCTTTCTGCTGGTGGTATCATTTTTGTTGGGCCTGGTCATTGGCAGAACAAGAACATAGAATCATAGTTCTCCTGGCCTCATCTGCCACCCTGCTAAGGAGCAGGTGCTCCATCCCCTGGGTTGTACCGTGGTCATTC
>NW_008621147.1:68873-80111 GCF_000691845.1 Merops nubicus | reverse complement strand
CTGTGTTCTGTCCCACACTGCACAGGATGAGATCTCCGGGCTGCCTCCAGACTCAGAGGCAGTGTAATGTTGTCAGCTGGATCATCTGCCCAACCTAATTCCTCCTGGTGGAGGGCAGAGCTTCTCAGCCCAAGGAAAGCAGCAGGGCAGTTTGGCCATAATGCTTTTAGACCCACAGCTGGTGTCTCCAGGTGGCCCTGCTCTGAGATGGGTGGGTGCAGTAACAGAGCTGTAGCATCCCTGCTGTTTGTGAGTGCAGCTAGTGGATGAGGCTTTCCACTGCGAGCTTCAAATGCCCCCAGGTCTTGCTGAACAAAGAGGGCAGAGAAGAAACACAGGGAAAGTTGATTTAGCCATAGGTTGTTAAGATATTAATGAGTGTTCCATTTCACTGTACTGCAGCTGGGAACGGGCATGGCCCTCACTCCTCCCTTTTACATGGCCACCCTTAAGTGCCCTACAAACGTGCATGTCCCATAGGAATCCATTCCCATTATCTTCCCTGCAAGAAAGGAGCAATTCTTGGGCATGTTTATAAAGCTGGGTCAGAAGTTAACCTCATTGGAGAAAATGACTGAGGAATCCTTTTTCTGTAGCTTTAATTTTGTATGCATCCTAAACAGACAAGCTGTAATGGGAAAGCCATTTTATCGATACCCTGTGTCAATGGTATGGAGATAAGGGCAGCTGAATTCTAGCACAGGCACCGAGTGCTGGCTGAAGTACTTCTGTACAATTTAATCCTTTAATCCATGCAGCAAATATATGTTTTCTATGTGAAACAAAATCACTTTGATTATGGCAGCAGAGGGCAATATTTTTTCTTCTGCTGTTTTATGTAGATAAATAGGAAACAGAATGATGGAGGTTTGACAGTTTAAGGCTTATAAATATAAATATATTTCCTGTCCTTTAGACAAACTAATCTTTGGATGAAGGCAGTGTTATTAGCAGAATATGCCATGGCTCAATTTCTTATCACAGATCTCTTGAATATGAGAAGTGTTCTTCCAGAGGAGTTCTGTTGCTGATATGGGATAAGCAGGGTTCTTCTGAAGCTCCAGTTGTTGAAATGCTCTATGAATGTCCACGTGCTAACTTCAATGTCATGATCCTGTATGTTTCACTAGTTGTCTCAGTCAGGCTTTAGACCTGGTTTAACACCACCACTGTCTCCAGGCTGAAGTCAGAGTTCATCTGCTCCATGTATTTATGGTACATACCAAAACATTTGAGGATAAAGTTCTACCCTACAAATTGTGTCAAAATGGTCAGCAGAAACTGATACAGAGCCACCAACACCAGAACATTTCAGTAGTTCATTCAAATTTTATGAAACTGTTTTTGGAAAAACAACATAATTGTTCTTTTTTTAACCATTTGTAAATGAAATGCCTTTTTTTTTTTTTTCTCCTGTTCAACCAGAAATAAAGTGAATTTCACCTTTTTCTGAGGGGCTGCACTTTGAGTGTTCTCTACTTTGGAAATGGCAAGTGAATAAGAAGAGCTGTTTTTTCTTACTGTGCTATTGTTGGCTTCTATTTGCAGCTGATATTTTAAAGAGCCAAGTTGTTAGCACGTGGCACTGCACTACATTATGCTTTGGGGCTGTGTTGCCTTGGGGCTACTCAAAATAATTGTGATTCTACTATGATGATGGGAGAGATCTCTGATTAAAGATAGTGAGGATTTTTGAGAGTATGAATTTGCTGTAGATAAAACAATATTTTTTGACTGAGATGCATTTAGCAAAGACAGGTGGACAGAATTTGAAAAGATTCTCCCAGAAAATGTTGAACCCTTGCATATACTGGGTGCAATGTTCAGTAATCAAAGTACCATTGACTAACTTAGTTATGTTCCTACACTTCATGGGGTATTTGTGTGGAATATATATAAAAATGAAAGAGGTGAGGGAAGTTATGCTTCATTCTAAGATTCTTAGCACTTGCTATCAATTATCAGTGGTAACACTACCTAGAGTGCTTATGATGGAGCTGCCTTCTGCTGCCATACAGGATTGGGCCTTGGAAAACTCTAGGGATAGAACTGATGGTTTAAAACTGAAGGACAAGTTAAGCAGGATGGATTATAATAATCTAGTTAAATTAATTGAGATCTAAATGGGGCAGGCCTTTGAACATCTCCTGAGTAAATATTGGCAGGATTTAGGGAGTGCTGAGTTTAGTTTGTCCTTCAGAATGACCCCATGGCATCTCTGTTTAATGTTTGCAGTGTGGATCCTTGAGAACCCTTGTTCCTTAGTTACCCCTTATTAATTCCAGTGATGCAGTTCTGAAGTCTCCTGTGTATTCTTGACTTGTTTTAGCCCATTTTATTATAAAGGCTATTAGACCCCTTAAAACAAATTTTATTGTATAATGTCTGTGCTTGATTTCTTTCTTGCTTGGTTTTGCACCCCAAACCTGTTTTTCTTTGGCAAAGCTTGGAAAACTTTATACCAAATCACAGCCTTGGTGGCTACAGAGAGCCTAAGTTGTTTGTAGTATTCTTTTTCTTGAAGTGTGATAAAGCAGATTATTTAAATTTATTTTTTTTATAAAGAAAAAAAGAGTTGTGAATCCAATTCTAATTTTTATATAATGATTATACACTGTTTTTTGCATTATCAATCCCTTGTGATGTATCAAATGGATATTTTTAAGTGTAGAGCTGAAGCTCTTTGTGACAGAAGTGTCAGTTCCTGTATTTACACACTGCCCACCACAATGGGATTTTTATTCATCCCTCCTGCTGTGTTATCTCAGTGTAAATAGTAAAGCAATGATGCATTTTCCTCAGAAATCCAGAGGGGCTTTTTAGTACAATTCTTTTTGGTCAAAATGTAATATTTTAAGTCTGATTTTTCTGTCTTACAAGCTATAAATCACACCTGTTTACAGATATCTGTATAATTCTGTGGACTAGTGATTTGAAAGTGCTATCACATGAAAACAATGGTGTCTCACAATAGCTGACTCCCTTAGGAAATTGCAGAGCTATCTTAGTACTCGGGTGGTTTAAAACTGTCAGTGCTTGGTGAAGATGAGTAATAGCAATCCTAGATGTTCTCAGCCTTGAGTTTTAGAATTGTTTTCAACTCTCAATGCAAATGTCCCTTTCAAGGTGAGAAATGTCACACCAGAAAGGCTGAAAAGTTTCCAGGCAATTACGCTGGTGAATAAGTGTGTATGGATTCTTGATAACTTCTAAATAAGCTCTCTTAAAATAAATAATAATGGTGAAAAAGACAGGAGCCTCTAGTAATTTATATATGGGCTGACTGGACTGGAGAAAATAAGGCACTGAATAAATCTGCAAGGCTGTTCAGTGACTGCTGAAATCTATAAACGATTTATTGATCAGTGTTGCGCTAAGCTTGCCAGCAGATCTGGATCTACAGAGGCTATCGGGTACGATGTAATGACATGATATCATCTCAGTGACATGCAAAGCCCCAGATCTGATTTTTAAATTGCAAACCAGTGTAATAGGTAGTAGACTGTCCACAGATTATCTCCTGTTAATTTTAGGTATTTATAAGCAGCAAATGAGAGCATATATCACCACCAAACATAGCTTCACTTTCGTCCCTCCCATAGCTCTCTCTGCTGTAGATAACATTGAAGTCTTATACAATAATTTTTTTTTCATGTTTATATTATGTCAGGAATTTGGCTACCTGTTCAACTGGTGCAAAACCCCTGCTTTTGTCTTTTCCTGGCAGTTTTAGGAGACAGAGACACAGGAAGAGGATTGTTACTACTGTGATTAATACTGAGGAAATGAAGGCTAATATTTCAGAGGAGTGAGAGGAATTTGGTTTTGTTGTGACTTATATAATTTTCTGTTGACATATGGTGGTGGTTTGCTGGATACTGAAACGGCATGTTCATGTTCAGCACAACTGAGATTTAATTGCCCTCTTGTGCCGGTAGTATGGCCCCTGTGTAACACTTCAAAGCAAGAAGGATTTGGGTCAGAGATGTTACTTAACAAGTTCTTGGTCAAACAATTGCTTTGTGTGAGTGGGATTAGAACTCCCCACAGTCCAGGGAACACCTGAAGTGTCTTTGGTTGCAAATAGACCAGCCATTTATATGTTGGCTGGGCTGTTGAACCACCCGGTGTTGTTGGACATATCTTCATCTCTGTGGTTATTCCCCTCAACCTTGCTACTCTACTATTCTTGGTCTCTTGCTGCATCATGTGAAAATGCTCAGGTAACATTTCCTGCCACAGTAGCTCGGCTTCTGTGCAGTTTTCACATTTGATGCACTGAGACCAACTTGGCTGCTGAGAATGTGCAAATTGTTGGGAATGTGTCAGGGGACTGTGAAATGAGTGCAGCTAAAGCCTCCATATCCTCCTCAATAACTTTCTGTCTCCTTGACCATGAAGTAGAGCTTATACAGGATGATGTGCTAATGCAGAATGAATTCAGCATGAATTCAGAACAGCAGAGTCACCTGAAGTGCCACTTGCACTTGGAATGATGGGAAGGACTAAACACAGTGTGCCCAGGCTGTTTCCTATTCCGGACACGATACTTGTAGCCCCTTGCTCTGTTTGGCCACACAGCTGCTGTAGAGCTGCTTTGGGTGCCTTTAAGTTGGTCCCACACTAAGCTGAGCACACCTGCTGAGTGAAAAGAGGACAGGTCTTCTGAGATGAAGATGGGTTTCCTAAAAACAATCTGTTCAGTTTCAGTGTGACAACACAAGAATCCTCATATATGAGAAAATAAATATGTTTCCCATTTGTAAAAAAAAAAACTATTATTTGTAGCCAGTTTGAAAATGACTTTCAAATTCTTGTTTAGTAAATTCACTTATGCAAAAGCTATTTTTTTTTTTTACTCCAACAATTATTGTTTTTTAATGTGAATTTGAATTTTAAATAATGCATTTCCAGAGAAATAAGTAAAGTTGATTACAATTAATTTTCCCCATCATCATCCTTTAGACAAGTAGTGCATAGCATGCCTGGAGAAACCTGAAGGGCCTCTTGGTAAATTGCTGGTTATGCCACAAAAGGACGGGGGTTACATTTAGACACCGTACAAATGACAGAAATAAATCTAGTGCCATTTGGTATCAGGCATGGATTTGTAGGCTAAATGGAAAAAGTAAATCTTTTTTGAACATTGTAAGTGTCTGAAGCATAGCGGTTGGAAGAGCTGAAAATACAAATTTAATACAACTTCTCTTTAGGCAAAGAGAAGAAAAGAGTTAAAGCAGGTGAGGGAAGTACATAAATGGATAATTGGGGAAAAGTAATTCTGTGAATCATGTAGTACAGACAACTGTCAAAGGTATGAGGCTCTGCAACTATTTTTATCTATTGCTTTATGGCTGTGATCTGGAAAAATGCTTATGCACTTGTATAACATGGAAACAATTCCATTGCTTTCAGTAAGTTAGGAATAAATGGAGCAGATATATGTGAATACATGTTCAAGCTTAGAGCTATCAGACTCTCATTTGTTGTGCCTGTTCAAAGCACCCACTGAAGTCAGGGGGATTTTGGCTCAGTTGGAGATTTCATCTGGAGTTCATTTGGAGCAGTCTCACAGCAGAGCTTGTATTTCCTAGAAGGAAGGAAGTCAAAAAAAAAAGGCAGCCATCTCACCCCTCTACATGGCCTGTTCAAGACAGAACATATTGGGATTACTGGAGGCTGAAGCAGACCATTCATTGCTTAGCCCAGAGATGTTTATCCTCCCAGCCTTGTAGTCTTAATGACTAAAGATGATGTCTTCAGCAGAATCCAGGGCTTGCTGAGGCAGAACTGTGAAAATACAGGCGGGCAAGCCTCGTGCTAATGGCAGTGGTGTCTGCTGAGGGCAGGCTGACTCTCTGCCTCTGACTGAAAGTTTAAGTTTGGGCTTCCTGACCATGTGGTGTGTCATGAATAGATTGATGTTAGTTTAGAAGCTTGTCCTGTATCCTCCCTGCCTGGGGTGAGCACACTCTATGTTGTACTTAACAGTTAACCACCCTCCACTCTGTCCCAAATGTGGCTTGGGATGGACAAGCCCTGAGTAAGCTTGGTGTGGTGCTTTGAAACAATGTGCCGAATATGGCCCCTTACTAAATTATTTGTAGTACAGTAGTACAGAGTGAATACACTGATGTCTGGGTATCTCTAGGCTTCTTTGATCTAATCCTGAAAATAGTAATTATGATTTCAGTTATGGCTCTTATGTTTAAGGAACAGTCATGCATATATGTTTGTCATAATTATCAACAGAGTAAGGTTTGTCTTGTTCTTCAAAACCATTCCATTTTGGTGACTGTAAGAAACAAAACAATTGATTTTTTTTTCCCCCAAAGGGTTAATTTTCTTTTATCTGTTGATAAGCACTTGAAAAACAGCAACTATCATACAAATGTCATTCCTCACCTACCAGTTACCTAGAGTTGAAAGCCTGTTATACATTCCTACCACGAGTAGATCAACCCCATGCATCTATGAAACAGTCCATTGATATGGACGTAATTAGATTTTTATCAGTTTCAGCTAAGTGTAACCATTTCATTATAACTGACCTGGATTAGTTTCTCCATGTCTCCCTCATTAAAAGGTATAGCACCTGTGCTAATGGGTTTTGTTTCTATCAAGATATAATGAGGACTGTCATATCTGCATATTCTCCAAGCGCACCAAGAACAGAGACAAATACTCCATGTTATTACCATCTGACAGAGACATAATGATTGCTGAGAAACTCATTACCATCATATTATGCAATGATTTAACTTGAAAACCTTGCTGTGCTGCAGCCTGACAGTGGTAGAACTCTTGGAAATGCATGGGTTTGTTTGACTAGTGAGAGCTGAGTGGATTCCCTTCTCCCCATGTGCAGTACACAGTTGATTTGCTATGCAGATATCCGACTGATTTTGAGTGTATTTCAGTACTGTGCTATGTAATTAAGGAATATCACTGAAAGGTGGTTAGAAAAACACATGATGAAACTACAGGTAGTGCAGGAAGCTTGTGCAAAAGGCAGAACTTTAAAACTAGTTTTTTCCTTCTTTCTTAGTAATCCCTCATTTGCACTTCCCCCATAAACCTGTCGTTTGTAGGTAGGACATCCTGGTGCCTCCTCTTCTGAGGCAGTTGGTGAAAGAGTTGTTGCTGGTCTTGGTCAACTTCTCTGCAGCTTTACAGATACAGGCAGATAAGTTTTTCAGCAGTAATTTGTATCTTCCTTCTCTGTGCAACTTGCCCTCTTCCAAATGTTACTGCTGAGATTCTTCAGAGCTCAGTTTAGTGCAAAAGACCATGATAGAAAACGCCACTGAGCACAGTTTATAAACTGAACACAAACCCCCTCAGTAATGCAAAACAATACAGTTCATCTGGCAAATGTTGGCCACAGTCTCTCTGCCTCCATGCTAGAAAGGGGAGAGGGATGTGCAATGGTAACTTGTCTCTGTCACCTGAGCTGGGAGGTCCTTAAATATACTAAATATCTATATGGTAGTCAGCAATGCTGGTTCTAACCCCTTCTAGCCTGTTTGACAAATTCAGCTCCAAGTTTAACATTTCACTGCATGTGGAAGGATGGGTGCTTCACAGAGAGAGATCACTGCTGCTCTTCCTTAGACTGAATAGTAATACTTTTCTAAGTAGCCAAAATTATTGTACTTGGCCAAGTGCACATTAGCTTGAATTAAATGTTTTATTGTTTCCATGTGGTTTCTGGAGTGAAACATCCATATTACAAATTACTTGCCAATTAACAGTCTTGCTAACAGTAGCAGTATAGAAATGAAGACAGAACTTAATATCTCTCCTAGCCAGAATGGATATTTCTAGTGTAGGAACCATGGTAGCAATGATCAGAGAGACAGACAACTATGTTGTTCTTGGAAGCAATGCTTCCATTTCTCCTTTCAATGTATAGAAATCACAGTGATGAAATATGTTTAAAATTTCTTTCTTTCATATGTGCATGTATACATAAATAGATTTAAATGGGGAGGCAGTAAGAGAGTTTTGTAATTTTGTAAACTTTAAAAAAGTTCAGAAATTGTGTTGGTGTTTTGAATTTCAGACCTTCAGCAGCTCTAACCAAAAAGCCAGGCTGGCTTCTTGTTTGAGGCAGCACTGACATTTTAAATCACTGGACAGCTGCTTCAGCAGTCTTGACCTCTTTGGAAATCTTCTGTTCTTTGAAATAAGTTCAGTTATTAAAGAGACATACAGAGCGTTCACAGAGATGTAATTAATTTTGTAAGTGAGAGGAGGAGTGACTCAGGTAGCAATCTAACTGTAGCCATTTAATTTCTGTACTGTAAAGTCAATGGATAGAGATTAGTTCCAGGCTGCCCTTTACAGGAAATGACCTGTCTCTTGTGCTGATAGAGACTAAATATGGATGCCTAAAATAAGACAGTGATTTGTATTCAGCAAGAAAAATGACAGTGATGTTTCATAAGCCTTGTTTTCATCTGATCAGCAGTGAGAGCTTTGCAATACAGTGACTTTCAAGACTCAATCCAGAGCTTGTTTACTTGTGTTTTAGTATGTAGAAAGGAAGGAGATGGGGGAACTTCTTATTCTGTCTCTGTTTATGAACACTGATGAGCAAGTTAGCAAATTTAAATGCCTGCTGAAAAAGATACTGTAAAATGGATAAAATGGTCTGTGCATACCTGAAAATAGACAGAAAGCTTTCTCTGTATTCAGTGTTCGATCATGTCAGTAATTTAGCTGTGTTATGTCACAGAATTATAAACACAGTATTTCACCTGGGAGAACTGCTACCGGTTTATGGAGCAGGTTTCCCAGTTGGAAAATGAACCATATGGTGCATATGTCAAACCAAGGGAAGGAGGTAAGCCTCTCAATACACAGAGTTAACAGATTGACTCTTAATGAAGATCAGATGGTGTCTACCATTAATCAGATACCCAGGCAGTCTGTTTATAGTTGCCTTGAACTTGGGTGTATAGTTGTTACAGGAACAAATTTCTCTCCTCACTCAAAATCAGTGAAGTTTCACTGATGTGACTGAATGTTGAACATAACCCTTCATCTGCACTGGGACAATTCTTGTGAAGTGGAGATGGGAACCTCTCTGGACGAGCCATCTGTCTGCTGCTCATGTGGCTGTAAGGTTGTCGTTCTTGGAGGAAGACAACACACAGAGCAGCAGGGAACTAGGAAGAGTTGTACATGATGGAACTTATTTCTAGAGTGTAGAAAGGGTGAAATCCCTTACTTTCTCTACCTGCCTGCTGTTTACATCTAACTTTTTGCTCTTCACCATGCTTTCAGATTCCAAAAGGCACCAAGACGTTTCAGTCTGTTGCAAAGTCTTGCTTTCAGAAATGTTAAAGATTAGTTTTAAAAAGTGGTGGTGTGTATAAACCAAAGAGATCCAGAAGTCCTTCGTGATCTCCAGATGCCATCAGCCCAGGCTGTAAGAGAGAGAGACAAGGCTTGTCTCTTACCACTTACAGAGTTCCTTAGTAATGCAATTTGCAGTCCTGTGCAGCATGAACTTGTACCCGTTGGTTATCACTTCTAATAAATTTTGTTTTATAAGTGCCCTGCCCTGCATTGCTGATGTTCCAAGCCAAGCAGTGAATGAAGGCATGGAGAGGAAAGGATACAAACTGATAATACAGTTTTATTTTGTTTTCTGAATACATTTAAGTTAGTCTCAACTGGTCCCTCTTCAAAGTGGCCCAAAAGCATTCAGCAATGTTGTGTCAGGCCCCCATGTTTCTTTTGTAATCCAGCTTCTGAGGGAAAAGGGAGAATAAGCTCCCCCAGAAGAGTCTGTGGATAATGGTGACTAGCGAAGTTCGGTGCTGGGGCTATGAAAAGGCTTTCTGCAGATCACAGCATTTCTTTTCTTTCCTGTAACACTCTGTGCACTTTGGCTGAGGCAGTTGCTCTGCCTGTGTTGTGTACCCATGCTTATAGAGCGTGCCAGAAAGTACCATAACAGTTTTTGAGTAATGAGAAGTAAAACACAATTCTACACACAATTTTTTTCCAACCAACTGTAGGATTGCTCTCACAATGTACGACTGCAGAGCTCAAATGTGTGCCCATCCTGCATTATTCTTGCACATGGAATTTTGGGTTGATTGTATTGACTAGAAAGAAGTAAGGTCACTACACAGTGAAGCACTGAGCTTATTACTAATGTTGTAAAGGATTATTTTTCTTCAGTAAGTGCAGGGATATTGATAGCTAAACTATACCCATGTGTTTGCTTTGAGCAAACATTTTGCTGTAATTCAATTTATGGAAGGGATCTTTCTCTTAAAAGCATTGGACATGTCTGCATACTAATAAGAGATTATGCTCTTTAGTATTGGAGTGGTTGAAAACAGGTCGTTTAGGATCAGCAGAAGTTACTGTGTAGTTATGAAATGCAAAAGACAGCACCCAAAATGACAGCCAGAGCGCTGACTTCGCTCCTGTCTTTGGAAGAAAGAGCTGTGTTCAGTCTTGTGTTTCTTGGGCTGGAAGACAAGTATATTTTAGTGTTGCATAAAAAGGAAAAAATATCCATATGATAGAGAAAAACAGTGAAAACAACTGTAGCTGTACAAACCTTATAAGGCTCAGAATTGGTGTTTCCCAAGCACAGGTTTGTGTTTGCGGTGTGCTTAGAGGAGTCTGGGGTTGGTGTTGGTTGGTTTGGTTTTTCTTTTTCTCCTTGAGCTGTATGCAAAGCATGAGGTTACTCTGTAGTGAGCAATATTTGGTGTGGCAATGGGATATGGAGGAAACCAATTTGTGGTTATGCTGTAAGAAGAAATTCTGGGGGATATTCTTTTACATCTGTAAGCATTCAATCCATATTCCAGAGTTTGGGAAGTGATTCCTTCCAGTAAACAAATCAATTTTTTTTTTATCCTATCTAAAACCATAAGAGGTTTTCCAAGTAGTGTATATTATACAGAGTTTAACTCTGTAAATTCTGACCTCCGTGGCTGTGTCTGCACAGCCAAGGGAAGCCCTGACTCCAGGCCATGGGCTGCAGGGGTGGGTGGCAGGGTGTGATCTGCTGAGGCTGGGAGGTGCCCTGGGGTACAGTTTGTCCCTGAGGTACTCGCCCTGTCCCCTTGGTCCAGTTCTGTGCAGATTATTTTCAGCAGTGCACATTCCCAGCTTTACTGGGATTCGAAAACTTGATATTTTTTTTCCTCCCTGGTCTGCCCAGTTGGAGAAAATAACCCTAATATATCAATTAAGATGAGAACC
>NW_008621147.1:41334-68842 GCF_000691845.1 Merops nubicus | reverse complement strand
TCCCCTAGCATACACACCCATGGAGATTCCTGATGGCTGTTTGGATGAAGCCCAGGCTCTTGTAGTGGTTGCCTGTGGTGAAAGTCCAACTGCTTTTGTGCATAAGAGACCTCTGGGCATGGATGGAGCACGGATCAAATTGTAGGATCAAAGCCCCCATTAGCTCTGCTCAGGCTGTTGTTGGAAGCTGATCTTTCATTTGCACAGATCTCTGTAACCACCACATCAATTCCTGCTCTTGTGAGGCACTCTGCAGCCCACCCAGCTGCACGTATTGCGCCCAGCTCTGCGTACGCATGTAGAAACAGCTCATCTGTCTCCTTCTGCTAGAAGCTTTTACTGACCCTAATTAAAGGAGCATCCTTACCATATAGTGCCTTCCTCTTTGTCATTGCCTTCTGGTCCCGAGTTCACCGTAGGGTTTGCACCATTCAAGAACTTGCATACTTCAGAGCAGCTTTCAGTGAGTTACTGTTGCACTCATTCCGTGGGGGAGCAGTCAGGACCAGGGGGGGTTTTGCCCAGGAGCTGGCATTTCTGTAACAATGCCATTAATTGTATGAATGATAGTGTAGTTTCACAGGCACTTTGAGCCAGCATAAGCAGACTTACTGCCAAGAGCAGCAGTTCAACCCTCCCTATGCCCCTGGCTACTTTTTCCCCATTCCAGAACCGCCCTCTTTGGTGAACTACATTGTTTTCTTGCAGATAAGTTCCCTGATCCACTCCCAGACATGGCCACACAGATACTTGTCAGCAGGGATGAAGGAAGGGAGCTGGGAACAAACAACTGGAAACTGAGGGGAGGGCAGGACTGCCTCTTCTGGTGCCAGTCCTAGCATAAGCCAACTTAGAGTGTGTGTGAAACTACTGCCTCAGATAAAACAATTTTATTTTACATCCTGCTCCTTTAGTTCTTCACAGCTCCCACCTCAAAGGGCCTGTGCTGTAATATCTGGTTAGAAGGCCTGCAGTGAGAGAGTATTTGTTGTGTGTTAGAAGATGGACTCAGTTAGTCAGAGTTTGAAAAAGGTTTGGATCTTCTCTCTCAGGTCAAGAAATCTAGAGTTTATTGCAGGAACAAAGCGCAGGAATGATTCTGGAATTTAAGCAGATTTTGAGTTGATTTATGTTATACACAGCTATTCCTTCTCTGGCCTTGGTTTTGGGAGAAAGAAGGAAGATGGCATCAGGCCATCTCAGCTACCTGTCTTAGCTGAACATGCGTTTGCTGCCCTGTGGAGTACTGAAACACCATCTGCTGCCAGTCCTGGGCCCCTGCCAGCTGGAGAAGCGTGGGGTGCTCGGACAGGCTGAGCGCCTTGCCCCGTGAGCTATGATCACAAAGTGGACCTTTTTGGTTTGTCGTGTTGTGCTTGCTGCATGGTTAACTCTGTGAAGGGACCTGCTCATTCTCATGCAGGGCCATCTTTACTCGGTCTCAGCAGTAATGTCACTGCAGCTCAGATTTAAGTGGCCAATTTTTTAAAAGCTGCTACAGTCTTTAGGCTCCTAATGACTCCTAAAACATGAAGTGAGTTCCTATTCACTGAGGTTGAAACAAAAATAAGAGGGCTCAGTGTTTTCTCTACTGTGGGTTTTTCTTGCCTTTTCATGGGTGAATTATTATAAAGGAAGCTATGTACCCATGGAGATGTGCATTATTATAATGATAACTGGAAGGGGCGTCCTGTTGAGGAAATAATAAGTATATCCTGGATTGAATAAACTCTTAAGAGAGAAAACTCTGTCCTTCTGCCTGTCACAGCAGGATACCCCTCTGTGGGAGCCCTGATGATTTCTCCACGAAGCACAGGGGAGAAGCTACTTCTCACAACATGTATCTATGGCTGTGTTGGGGTCTCCAAATGGGAACCCACATGGGAGGTAATAGAGCTGGGGAATGCATTTACCTCCCTCTAGGTCCCATCTGCTGTCAGGCGAGAACCCCACCAGTGATAAAGTGGGTAGGATAGCACAGCAATGGGGAAAGTATGATGAGATGTTATCCATTTGCTGTGGGGAGGCCTCTGGCTGCTATGGGAGGAGAACAGCTCTCAGGGGAGGACTCTCTAATCTGTGAGATTCAGAGGAGCAGAGCTTCTGGAATAGCAGCCACTCAAGTGCTTTTCTCTGTTAAGGACTGTTTTAGAAGAAAGAATGTAAGGGAAACCTTAGAGAATTCCTCTTCATTTTAGTAATTTCTACAGCAGCAAGCAGCCTGGCCCTCAGTCCTCTGGGTCAGCTGCAGAAGGAATGTAACTGGGGAATGCTGGTAGACAAGGCAGGGAGGATAACCATGTGAAAACTGCTTGGCTAAAGTCTTCCTCATTTCTATATGCATTTGCTTCTCCTGTGCACCTTTTGGACAGCTGAGGTCATTTGCTGAAGAATATTTGCCCAGGGTTGTCATAGGTTTTTTAGGTTTTGAGAAAGCTGGGGAAATGTATCTGTTCCAGCAGGGAGAGCAGAGAATCATGCAGAGTGTACTGCTGATTGAGAAAAGAATGTAAAATTACAACAATTAAAGGAAATCACTGACCTTGGATTAAATGTTGCTGTCAGCTGCTCTGAGCATGGAGCTTTGTGTGGCTGTGGGGCGATTATGCAGATCAAAAGCACAACCAAACAGAAAACAGGAATTCTGCTTTGTGAAAAGCTAAAATGGTGCAACGGTATCACAACAGCATCTCTGCACCCAGGGTGGCTGGGGCAGGACTCCTTCAGTCTGTGTCAGTAAGCCACACACACAAAGGCCAATCAAAATTCTCCTTCATTCAAAATCTTTTTTTATTCTAGATAAAAAATTTCATGGTTAATCTTTATCATCTTGTTCCCTTGCTAGGTAATTAGTATTGCATTGTTGCTTTGTGTCTTCCCCCATGTTCCCTTCATGTTAGAGAAGTTTAATTGACTTTAAAAGAAGAGGAAATTAAAGGGATTTTAATCAGCTGGTCTGTCCTATCTGTTTTAAAAAGAAAAGCTGGAGTAATAGAAAAAGAGACTCATGTCTATGCTCTATTATCATCCATTTTGCCATTCATTCCTGAATTTATGAGAATGTCTGCTCTGCATATTTAATCATATAGCTGATTAAAGTACTGCTGGGCTTTTTTTCCCATTAGTGGGCCTCCAGGCAATGGTACAGGTGGGCAGTAGGCTTCTGCCTAACTATTACTTCAACTTTTTTCAGTTTTCTCTTAGAAACCAATACTGTGAACAAAAACCAGACACTTACTGCAGTTTTCTGGAAACATCCATTGATATCTACAGCAAGATGTTGTCTCATAAAGAGCTAAGCAAGAAAATAGTTTTCTTATCTGTGAGGACTCTTTAAGTGTATACTTTAGCGTAAGGGTTTGCTTGAAGTTGCTTACTTAAGGATTTTCTGAATCAAGCCTGTAGAATCTAAAAATGCCTAATATCTTAGTTATGAAATGATTAGTAAACTTACACTAAAGCCAGTAAGAGACTAGTATAGACCACACACACAAAAGAATATTTTCAACTATATTAAGTATTCCATTTCTGAGAATATTTTAAAGCAATCTAAGTCCTTTCTGGAATTAGGCCAAATAAATAAAATCAGTTTAATACACTTTAATTACCTGGAGAAAAATTGTTCTCGTCTTTCATAACCAAATATGTTGAAGAACTTATTGTTTTTCAGTGTTTCTTACAGTGAAGTGCAGATATGGATTTCATATACAGCATTTATTAGGCTCTCTTCTCTTCTGGAATTTACAAGAACAAAGGAAATTGGAGGGCGTTTTTAAATAGCCTTGGAGAAATTTGCTAGAAGAATGGGCCTTCTGCAATTTACTGCCTGCTGTTCAGAGGTGATCTCAAACATGCCTTCACCAGGCAATTAATACAAAGCAAATTGTGAAGGGCTCCAGGCTGTACACACTGAAGTAAGCAGGAGGGCTCCCACTGATTCCACTGTGCTCAGAGTCAGGCGGTGGAAAAGAGATCTGGGCAGTTCTTCAGTGCAAGCTGATGGCAAAACTCTCATTGCTTCATTAGGGGCAGCATTTTATGCTAGCTTTTGCTAAGTCTTTATTTCCACTAAGGTTTTTATCCTCAAAAGAAAGAAAAGCAGGAGATGCATCTCAGGGAGTCACAGCTACTGCTATAGTCAGGTCTGTGTTTAGCAGCCTGGTTGGTGATGGCAAATGATCTTCAGGACCTTTATTAGTCATTATTAAGAGGTAGATTTTCTCATGAGGAGGTTCTTACAAGCTCTAACTGTGTAGAATCCACAGAGTGACACACTGATGGGAACATGCTGTGTACATGACATACATGGAGACTAAGCTTCCTTGCTTTATGTCCTTTTGTTTTGTCCTATGTGCTCACTCACCTACATCTCAAAGTTATGGAGGTTGGTAGACATGTTCTGAAGCTCAAGGGGCAGCATTGCTATTTCATACTTTGTTCCTTTCTGTTCTTGGCATGTGATAGTAGGTTGGATAAATTGCTTATAAAACTCCAGACCCACCCTAGGATTTGTTTGATCCCTGAGCTAAGCCTTTCTAGGTCTCAGAGCAGCAGATAATGTGTTTCCATGCACCCCTGAACACTGGAGACTGTTCTATCTGTGGTGAATTATTAGAGGGAAAATTCCAGCCTCTTCTGTAAAAGCAGTTAAAAAGGAAACTTTGCATAGCATCCGTTTTTATTTGCTGTCCATAGCCTAATGTTGGAGAAGATTGAGAAACTAACATAAAATAAGTAGAAGGTTTTTTTGTCTCATAAATTTGGGACGTGCTGTCCAAATATCATGTCTGATACCTGAGCTAGTTTGGATTTGACTGAAATGAAGACAGACTTTTTTGCTTTGCTATTAATAAAACATGGGTTGACTTCTCTGTCTACATTAGTAATTGTGAGAATAATCATGTGTGGCTGTAATTACTCCTATGCTTAATTTTCATCCTGGTTAAAGGCAGAGGGAATTTATCAAAGCAAAAATGGAAATGGTTTAGTCCCAGATAGGGAGTCATGTTCTTGTATGTAAAATGTGGGCTGACAGACTAGATGAAACACAGGTCTCTTCTGGGAGGCCTTTATCTATTGTGTACCTAAAAGAAAATATATTTACAATATAATAAACATTCATCTTTATTTTGGGTGTCTTTTGGAGATTTCTTTGGGTTTTTTTTGAGGGACATCATCTGCATGAAAATCAGATACTTCTAGGAACATCTCTGCCTTCATATTACAGGAATATCTGTGTCTGTAAATGAAAGAAAGCAAGGACAGGCATAGTGTGGCTCTCCTGAGGGTGGGATAATGCTTTATCCATAACAGCAGCCATTTGCACTGAAAGGAGAAAATGTATTTACTGCTACTTTCATTTTTGAAGCTTTTAATATGGGACATCATTCAAATTATTTAATTTTGGGATCTCTTTATAAATAAATAGCTGCCCTAGTATGGGAAAGCATGGAGGTAATTTAAAAATGTATTCTATTTCTTACAATAATACTGCTACAGTAGTATAAAGGCAGCTTAGACAACATCTATACTAGCTTATGTATCTGGAGAAGTATGGTGCCAGCAATACAGGGGCAGTTAAAGGCTAAAAAGCTATCTGAAAAGCAAGGTAAAAAAGCAGCAATGGAATTCTCTATAATGCTTCAAATACCAGACTCTATATCTACTATTTTATGAAACATAATGCTTCAGACAGTACAGAAAGGAAAATATACTTCATCATTATCCATCTGCCATTGTGGGACTACCTTTAAAAGCCTCTCTAGGATGAAGCTGGAGGGAAAGCCCTGTGTTTTTAATTTAATAAGGCCAGCACTAGCATACAAACAGGAGCATTCCTGAAGCTTTTTCCTGCTCTTTTTCTTTTTGAGTGACTGCCATCTCTAAGGGGAACATGGGCACCACTGTTAGCAGGGGAAGAAGAGGGAGTTGTGTTGCTTTTCAACAAGTGGGCCAACTGAATAACTTGTAAGGATTTGAGGATAAAGGAGACACAAACCCATGCACCTTTGGTCAGGGAGCCATCTGAGTCCTGCAGTAGTCTCTAATAATTCCTGAATAGGGCTATTTCCTACCAATGGAGCTGAAGGACATTACACATCACATCTCCAGTCTTCCCCTCTTTCACTTCTTGTCCCCGTCTTGTTTCTGCACTCAGTAAACAGAAAGCTTTGCTGCAAATTAACAGAAGTCCCAATGGTTTCAGAGCAATCAACAGCCTCCTGCAGGCTTTGTGGGTGTCCTGGTGCAGAGGCTGGAGTGATAAGCAGTTCAGTCTGCACCAGTGGCCGGCTCTGCAGTCACTGCCCGAGCACACTGCAAAATCACTTGGGTCTCTCGTTGGACTTGGGGTGTGATCCCCCTGTGAAGAGGCTTGCTCCCTGAAGCTCCACTATTTTAGTCTGAAGTTCTCCTATTTAATATAGGATAGGAGCCTTATGGTAAAGACCCCATGTGTCAGTTAATGTCAATGAGTTAGACCTCTGGAAAGCCATTAACAGAGGACTCTAGAGCGTTAAAGCCATCGGCGTTACACAGCACAGCTTTATCTGCCCCTTCCCAGCACTTCAGCAGGGCCACGTGGGACAAGGAGACCGAGCCAAAGGGAAATGTTCTTTAGCAAGCAGAGTTCTTTGGAGCCTAGCCAGTTTATGGCGATGCTGATACGATGAGGTGGCCTTTGGTAGGGAGTGAGCCCCAAGAGGACTGGTTTGTCCTTGTAACCTGTGTTGCTGGGCTGCTCTTTGCGCTGGACCACAAGGGGGAGGTAGATGCTGCTTTATTACCAAGGAGGATAACATGCAGCAAGGAGGTGCAGAGTGATACCGAGGCCAGGGAGGCTCTCTGGCCAGAACCATCAAACCCAGACCTGTGATGAGCTGCTGAGGCTTCGCTCTCACCTTCGCCTTTCAGTAGTCGGACTCACAGTGTTTTCAAACGGGAGCAGTGTCACTGTGTCACCCATTTCACAGGTGGACATCTTGAGTTACAAAGTTATGATGTTTGCTGGCAAGGGTTACTGAGAGAAGCTGGGTGACAAGGCACTGGATGCCTGTCTCTGGCCCAGGATGGTCTGTAAAGGGCAAAGGCTCCTTCCTTGTTTTCTCTTCACACTTGCTTGCTAGGAAATACCTGTATTGCAACGTTTGTCATGTTATGTGTGACTATGCTGTTCCTCAGTGCTCAAAGATAGCCTTTTGCTCTTATTTTGTATCAGGTTTTATAGCTATTTTATAGATTTTTTTTTTTTTTTTTCAGCTCCCCATACACAGCATCTTGCCCTGGGAACCTGCCTAAGCAGGAGTTTTGCTGTGCTTTGTGAGAGAGCTGTGAACCTTCTTCTGAAGTGTTACTGTTGTCCTTGGTTTTCAGCAAAGAAAAGATGGGAACATATTTACAGCGTCACATAATTATATTTTATGATAACCTGATGCTAATGTGAACACCAAATTGAACATAAGGATCTAATTGTGTACTTCCTGTTGAATAATGCAAAGCAGTAGCAGTTGTTAGCCTTGTACTGTGTGAGAATGGCTCTTCTCTTTGTGGAAAGCACATAAACAGAAGACAAAGAAGCAAAATCTTCTCACAAGGTTGTCATTGTTCTTTTCTCTCAAATCAGAAGCAGTGTCTTAGTGAATCAGATTCCCAGCATTGAGCACTCCCTGGTGTGCCAGATACTTAAGAAGAGGGTGTAAAACATGTTGTACCAGCTAACAAGTCACACTAGCTTCTTTGAAATCAGTGGTTACACTAAATGCCCATCTGGTTTTGAAATGAGTAGTTCTCTGCTAATGTGGGGAAGTGGAAGAAGAGGAAAAATTTGATGTTGAGGCTGAAGGGCAGAAAGAATGAAAAGTAGCAAATGGGCCATCACTGTCTTAGTAACACCACCTGCTTCTGGGTGACCACTTTCAGAGCATTCTGCAATGTGCCTGGTTCCAAATATTTCCACGTTCACCTGCAGATTCAGGTTCAGGACACGGTGTGAGGTCTTTATTCTCAAAACTCCTTCCATTAAGGAACCTTCCACATGGACAGCGTAGTAGGAGGAAGAGGAATTTTGTTCAGGAGGTAAAATCATTGGTTCAACTGAAGCAGAATGCAAGACACAAGAACCTACAGAAGTAGCTCTTTAATGAAATTTGGTAATGGGCTGCAACATTTTGACAGTTCTATCAAACTGTTGTTTTCAACTATCTAACCCAAGTTGTGGATGCTCAATTCTTCTGCAAAACCAGGCCTTAGTATGAGGCTATTCATAATTCTGCAACAAGAGGAACTTGTTTCAAATTGGAATGGAGTAACAGAGCAAAGGTTTCCTGATGTGTGCCTCAGACTTCCTCCGTGTCTCACTGGTGTTCAGGAAGAGACTAGAGGGGATCTCTTCCTTAATATAATCTCCTGGCAGGAGAAAATTTTCCCCTTTTGCAGGCAGAGACCCGAGAGAGGGATTAAAAAAGGCCTTATCCCCAGTGGAATGTGTACTTAGTGCTGTCACTGAGCACAGTGGCAGGATTTAATCCACAGTGTGTTTCTCTTGTCTGTGGCAGCCGCATCCCACTTAAACAGTCCTTATACTCTTATATTCGCTCTGGTGGGATTCTGACTTGCACTGTAGGAGATCCAGGTAGCATCATGTATTTAGATATCTTTCCTGTCTGTCAGTAGAGCTCGGTGGTACATGTATCTGACAAGCCAGCAAAGCCATGACCCTCAGTAGGTGAAGGTGCTAAAGGAGGCTGAGTGACTGCCACACAAAGCCCCAAGTTTGAGAGTGTATCATGGCATCTGTCGGTCTGCACTGGGGGCACCAGCTGCCAACACCCAGCAGCAGAAGCTCTGACTCACTGTTGTGCCTCTTTCTGGCAATCACAGTATTTGCAATCACCATTGGGCTAATTGTTATGAGAAGTGCCATCCTGCTTCACACATCTGATGTGTGTTGATTGTAGTTGTATAACGGAACACTTTATAACCTTCTGCTGCTTGTCTGTACAAAAGGGATGTTGCTTTTCACCCTTGTGACACTTGAGAAATTAAAAGCTGTCTCAGCTGGGGCTGTGCATGATCTCAGACTCAGGCCTGTCTTCTGCCATACAGCTCCCTTTAGTCCTCTGGGGCAAGGCCTGGAGGTGAGGGTTTGCTTATGTGCATAAGTGTGGTGGGTTGTGCCTTCAGATTGCAAGGGTGATAACCCAAGTTTCTGACTTCAGAATGTATGTGTAGTTTCCAGGTTCTGAAGGTGTAAACTGTTGCACCTAAAGTCGACTTAATGTGATTTGGGGGAGTATGGGCATAGCAGAAGTGTCAGTCCTTCAGTGTCCCAGCCTTAAGAGGATGGGAAGGATGCTCCTGGCTACTGTGAATTTACAGACTCAGTTTCACAAACGTGTCTGTATGATATGAATGTGTGAAAGATGAAAGCAATGTAGGTTTTGATGTTTTTCCCTTGAGCTGAAGGCTTATGATTTGCTGTTAAGTCTCATGCAGGATATGAGTGATGTGGGAGAGTTCCTTACACTTGCCTTTTTCCTAAGGTTCCTTCTAGACCTGCATGAATCCTAAATGCTAGGCAGTTTGGTACTGCCCTGGTGTGTTGCTGAGATGTGAGTCGGGTGGGCTTGGGACTCTGCCAGGGCTAACATACTGTTACTGTCTTCTGTTGTTCCTCTGAGTTACTGCCTGGCTCTGCTGCTGGTTTTTCTTCCTGATTTTGATCAAACGTTTATACATAATAAAGTTTGTATGTGATGTGAAGATATACCCAGTGTTATGGGCTCTCCTTCTATCTGTACACTAACTAAAAATTGGTTGATAAGATTTTCCTAATGGCTAAAGCAAGTGTCTAAATGTTTCCAGGGTTGTATTTCTATCTGCAAGGTGAGTGAGGTTTTCCTGTGGGGCTGGTTCACTCCATGCTTACCTTTCCCCTCTGCTACACACCTGCTCTCTGATATAAATGGTCTTCTGGATAGATTTGTATAGAATCTGAGAAGCAAACTTCCTCTTTGGGTAATTGTTCTCTTTCTTTTTCTTTTTTTTTACACCCCCAATTCCACCCCTTTCTTTTCTTCTAACCTTTTTGCCTTCTAACAGTTTTGCCTTTCTCAATGTCAGGTCTTTGGAGGGGAATGTTTTAACTATGGTTATTTGAGGATTTTAAAACAGCAATTCTGGGGCATATTTAAAAAGAATGTTATTTTCCTACTGTGAAAAGGAAGCAATGTCTGAATTTTTCTGATGGATGGCTAAACTCTGCCTTTCCAGGTTGAGACTGTGTGTCTCTTCATCTCATTTTTGTTATTGTCAGTATTGCCCAACTCTCAATTTGTTGTCCAGCCCTTACTCACCCTTAGAAAAGAAGACATGCCATTTAATCACTAGCCATGGTCCCTATAGTTAGGGTAGAGTTGAAACTAGCTGGCTGCTGGTTTGTGTGTCAGCTGCTTTGGCCGTGACCCCTGGGCCCTGTGGCACGGAGCGAGGGGAGCCGACGCCCTCTGCTCTGCGGGAGGTTGGAAGCAGAGCCTTGTGTCGGTGACCTTTAGCAGCCTTCGACACGAATTGACAGGCTGCTCTGCCACTAAAGGCTGAGTCGGGTCCTGCAGTGCCGACCTTGATGTGACACTGTGTGTGCTGGTGGCCTCAGCCAGTCCCCCGGGGCTCCGCAGCCAGCGCCAGGCCGGGGCTGTGACAGCAGTGAGCACCTTGCTCCTGAAGCCGCGCTGGGACTGTGCTGGCGAGCGGCCGCTCCTCGAGTGAGGAAGGGTCTTCTGCAGCTACCTCTGCCTGGGCGCTGCACCTCGCTCCAGTGTGCTGCTCTGGGCACCAGGTGCTCCCTGCTCCTGCACCCGTAGGGAGGAGATCCCTCCCTGGGGTACACGGTGTGATTAACGAGAAGCGTCCACGCAGTCACTGAACTTCAAATAGGAGATAAGGAGCTTTTAATGATTGTAGCACTCACCTAAATACCTTTGCAAACTGAGATTTTGATGACTTAAGAGCAGTGTTTCCTTGACCTCCTTGAAATCCCTGGGGATTTTGAGCTCAATTTAGCTGGGCTTCCAAGCCAAGATAAGGTGATGTGCTCTGATGCTTATGAAAGTTTTACAAGTCTACTTACCTAAGAAAGGAGTAACAGTAATGATGATAAATGAAATGTATATTTAAAAACAAACTAAAAAATGTAGTGTCAAAAAGCACACTAGGAGGCTTAGCAGTTGTGTGAAAGTAAAAAAAGTTGTGGAAGAGAATGGGTCTGGTGGACAACATCACAACTCTTTTCTGGAAAATGGCTTGAAATGGCATGTAACAACAGTTTTCTCATCCTTTAGGGGCAGAGAAGGCTTTCAGCTCACTGCTTTTAGTGCTTATATGTTGTGGCTGGGCTTTATACTTAAATATCTGAGAGTAGATGTATTTGGAAACAAGAGGATCACAATGGCAGCCTGCAATCTGGAAGGCTTGGTGGTTTAGGCCTGATTTTCATTTAAGTTTTGAATGTAATGAAAATGCCTGTGAAACATTGATAACCAATAGCTTCTTTGAACTTCTTAAATAAAAAGGGTGAGTGGATGTTCTGCAGAATGATATGTTGTGCATGGACGGCTTTTCTTTGGGTGGTTTTTCCCTTTCTCATTCCTATCTCACACAGTAAGCTGAAGCACTGCCACTCTTTTGGAAGATGAATTTTTTCCTTCTCAATCATTCCTGATTATGCTACCTCACTTAATTTTCCTTAAACAGATGAGCTTATTGATGTACTATGTAGTCAGTAGAAAGAGAGACCAATCCTGTGACTGCTAGAGGATAAATCTATTGGGCAGAGATGCAAGACATTGTGTTAAAGAGAAGTCAATATGAAGCTGTTGTTCTGAAGTCCACAATCCATTTAAGATCTTGTCTCAACACACTTTAGTATGTACGTGTTCCTGTAGAGTCACTGGCATCTGCCCTGGATGAGATGTGTGTGTGTACCTTGTTGGGCAGGGACAGCTGAGCAGTGCTGTCTTCTGCTCCAAGGTCTGCCTGCCCCTGCAGGTGATGTAGGTACCTGCTCCAGCGCTCCCTGGCTTCCAGTGGAAATCTGCAGTATTTGACACACAGGTATTGTTGTGCTGTCTTGGCAAAACCAGAGAAAAAAAATCACCGAGTAGTAGTATTTCCAATATGACAAACTTAGCAAGTTGATATTTATTCCACAAAAGTTAGAACTTCTTTGTTACTTTGAGATTAAGAGAACAAAAGAGTCAATTTGTATCTCCATTCCAAACCCGTATGCACAAAGAGACTATTCCCTTATGGAAACATGAAAAGCAGTGGGCAAGTTCTCTTGAAAAGATTTAGTTTTATAGATTCTATAAAGGAATTTCAAACCTACAACACACTTACTATATCACCTGAGGGGAGGGGTTGTTTATTGCTCCTCTGGGTTTTTTTTGTTACTGTATTGCTGCTTTGCACCAGTAGCTTTTGGGATGTCCTCTTCATGAACTAGTGTTCTATTCCCACTTCTCCCTCCTGTTCACTGAAAATGGGGTCTCTAGTTAAAAATCCACTCACTTCTGCTATATATTTCCAGCTGAGAGACAAATCAGGCCTGCATTGTTTTCTTTTGGTAGCATCAATGTCATTTTCCTCTGAGGTACATTCTGTAAGCTGGGACTGTGATTGTTTTGTAGCTGTTGCTTTCAGACATGCCATGTACTCCATCTGTCAAAGCTAGGAAATATGTCTTAACCTTATTATGGTGTTTGTGAGGAACAAACTAATCAGCTGAGTTCTAGTTTGTTCTTTCCAAAGATAGACTTAAATAGATGTATGTACATAATGTGGTAGTTCTTTGTGTGGTCAGGGGAGCTGACAATGAAACCTGGGAGAGAGGAAGTGGCATGTGGATGTTATAGCTCTTGCTGCTGGCTTGTTTCTGGGACTGACCAAAGGAAATGGGTGGAGGATATTTGATGCTTTGCCTCACTTCACTTAACCAGGCATGTTTTGACCTGTAATTTTTTTTTGAGATGGTTAAACTGCAGCACTTGTGGGCAGTTCTCTGCATAGACACATTTCTTATATTGATGTAGTATAGACACAAATACTGACCAAGGTTTGGTTTTAATCATCAAGATGGGTTGCCTTCTGGAGGCTGAATTTCCTACTTCTCTCTATAAATATGCTTCTAAAATGTCAGGTTGCTGTATGCTGGTGAGCCACTACCTGCTGCATAGTGCTTTATTTGACATGTGGAACCATGAAATGGATAGCACTACTCAAGGAATAAGGTGTTACTTGTTCAGTGTGAGAATGGCAGGGTAAGAATAGTCACTGGCCATGAGTTTCATAAGGCTTTGTGGAAACCACCTACTCTGGGATTTGGCTGTTGCATTCCCTGGTATCATAGGACCTCCTCTTCTTCTCTGTATGTCCTGAGGAGTTAAGTGGACGATCTTGCCTGGGTGACACTACCTAGCAGAAAGGAATAAATAAAATCCATAGGGAGTGTTGTCAGAGTCCATCTAGTAAAGAGAACTTTACAACCTGAAGAAGTCAGATGGATAAGGCTCAAGACAGTTTTCTGAAATTCCAGGGCTGAGAGTTCTTTTCTGACTGTGAATAACGTATTATAAGCTTGCGACAAAGGAATATACTACAAAATGGATGGTGGGAAAAATCCAGCCACCAGATTACTAAAATAAATAATCTCCAGAAAATAAAATCAGATATCTGTTTTCAGTAGGTAGAATAATAGAAATGCTTGATCATTTAGATTTGTCTATCAGTGTGTTCTTTAATGAAAGTACCTTTTTGTGGAATTGATGCAATGTGTGTCTTTATACATGGTGGCAATCTGAGCTAGAGTTGAGGTCTTTTCTGGAAATGTTGACACAAAAATGAATCAATTTACTGGAAAAACACTAACCACCTAATTGGCTTTGAGTTCCGTACTTAGAGTGAGCTCTTAAGTACAAGAATGGCACATAAGTCCAACCTTAGTGTCTTTCATTATGGGTATTTCTAGTCTGTTCCTTGCCTGAGGATGGGTAAGCACTGTTTGCAAAGTTCTGATGCTCATATTTGTCTTGTGATATTTAATGAATACTTTTTCACAAGGTTGTGCTAATTGAGTTAGCTCATTGAGTTAGCTCAGGGTTCCCTCTGTGTCAGGGCAAAGTCCTGAGGGTGGCTGTATAATAACATACACTTGATGTGAGAAGTGGTCTATGGAATAGCAGAACAAATAATAATCATGCACGTGTTGCTTACCTAAGAAAAGTTAAGCCAGTCTATTCAGGAATAAGAGCTTCTCTTATATTGGAACTTCTTTTATTTCAGAACAAAATTCCAGTCTGAAATTAAAAGCTGAAATATCAAGATATCTTGCAGCTTGTAAATAAAAAAGTGTGTAAGGACAGTTCTACCACTTCTTATGACAATACTGAAATAATTATTTAAATAAAACAGATTTCATTAAAATACTGGGTTTAACTTGTCTTGAGTTTGTGATTTTAGTTGGGCTGTTTAACTTTCATGCTTAAATGTCAATTTCTGAATCTATATTGAAGTATATAAAAAATGTGAAACAGATTTTTGATATTGAAGTGTAGATGCTGGTGGCCTTGCACTAAAAAAGGAAAGTAAAAAAATGAGTAGTTTTGAATTTATATTCAACTCTTAACCTATATCTCAGAGAAAGCTAACTTCACAAGCTCCTTTCTTCATAAATAGAATATGAGGACTGTAGAAAGCTTAATTCCAAACTAGTGTCCTTGAATCCAGATGATGGTTTGCTTGACCCTGAGGTTATTTAAATGTCAAGTGTATAACAGTGGTTCTTTCTTTTCCACTTTTGGGAAATGTCTCTTATCCAACCCAGGTCTGAACTGTTTGGATCCAGTTTGTGCAGCACACAATGTGTATGTGGAGCAGGGCAGCAGTCTCTGGCACTTTGGCTCTGAGTGACTATGGAGAGATGTCACCATCGCTGACTCTGCAAGAAACAACTAAATTTTACATGGGACACTCAAGCTATGGACAAATTTTAAGAAATCAGGGTTTTTTCACATCTCTAAATTCTAATGGTGTTAAATGGGAAGCTGGTTACTGAAGTGAAAATTGCTCTCTTTTTCCCACCTAGATATTTTTATTTCTCTTTCTTTCTGATTACCTCACCAAGTCTCTTCCACTGGCTCATCCTGGCCTTTCAAGGACTTGGTGTTACAGATTCCTTTCCTCCTTAATAAATCTTCCTGTGGTTTTGAACAATGGGAGAGAAGTGGTAGCCAAGACAGCTTGGACCATTAGAGTGATCACCTGTCGTATTTTATCACTGGTAATTTTTCTCTAGCCTAGCTGCCTATTGTTGTTTGTCCCTTTGTTGTTCCCAAAGTACAAATGTAATCAGTGAGTTGGAAAGTTTTCAGGGGTGGTGGCTGTATTGCTGCTTGCTTCAGGTTCACATTTAGGCTAAGTGGGGCATCTTCCATTTTTTTTTGTCAGACTCAGCCTCATTTTGTGAATGCAAGGGCATTAATAGTAGATGAGGTCATTATATATAAAGCTCTTCTGTTGTTTCTCTTCAGAAAACACATCTACATCTACAAACACATCTACAAACAGCTTCATTGTGTCATGTCTGGGACCCTGGTTAAATCAAAGTTAATATACTTTTTACATTCCTGACAATTTAGGACACAGAGAGCCAGACCTGGTGCCTGTGAACTGTTTGCTTCCTGTATTCTGGTTTGTTGCTTTGGGATGGTATTTAATGGCATCACTGAAATAAAAACCCACACATCATCATCCTCAATATTTCACCTGCCAAACTGCGACTGGGGTTGAGGGGTAAACACTTCTAAGTATCCTAGTTCTGTCACAGCTTACCCTGATGTCATTGAGGGACAGTTCAGCATGCTGTGAAGTCCACTGGAGAAGAGCACGAGCCAAAACAGATAGAGAACAGTATTGTTCTCTGTGGTGGCTGATTATAATCTAACCATATCCTCCTTTTACTTTGATTTCTTAAAAATAAAAATACCCTAAGCAGGTAACATACAGTACCTCTTCTTTGCCCAGTGAACCTGTTCACCAAAGGCCGTGATCATAATTCAGCAGTTATCAGTGGCAATTCCTTGAGAACTGCAGCACTTGGGGCATGTGTAGAAAATTTCTAGGGTGATGCAAGCAGACCTCAGGGTGGTCCCCAGAGAGCCAGGGAAGCTTCTCTCATACTGTGATTACTGCCAGGCAGTGGTCTACTCACTTCAATGTTTGCATTGTGTTTGGTCTTGTTATTCTCGTTGTTTACTCTGTGGTGCTTAAAAAAAAAATCCAAGCCCAAAAACTTAACTGACATTTTTTGTTATAGAAGAATGTTTTTGATAAATGCAGTGGTTCAAGGGATGTGGTGTCTGGCATGATTATGACCTTAGGGAGGAAGAACACATGAGTTTGGACCTGTGCCTCCACACATTGCATTTCAGGACAATTTTATCTGTGTTCCAGGCAGAAGGGAAAGCAGTAACTTCCCTGTTATCTAAATGCTTATTTGGACCATTCCCCATCTTCATTATGGCTGCATTTGCAGCCTGACCCTACAACAAGGCAGCTGCCCGCTGGCGCTTGGCATGAAATCTTTACAAACAACCTGTTTCATAAATCAGTTTGTGTTTGGTACAGTTGAACCAGAGAACTTCCCTTTGTGGTTTTCTCCATCTCCTTGTTCTCTTTAGTCAGAAGAGCTTTGAGTCATGTTCCTATTTGGCTATTCTGCTTCCAGCTCGAATGGAATAGATTACTCCTTGGAACTGAGTATTTACTAAATAAGTTGCAAGTAATTCCACCCTAGGAACCAGGGGAATGTCTACAGAGAGTGATGGTATAATTAAAAAAAATACAGTGGGCTTGTGTAGCAGCAGTGCAAAATATCACAGTAATAAGAGTGCAGTGAGAGTGAATTCTGGGATTGAGAGGTTTTGAGTAGTTTCCTGAGTTATGCACCTAAATCAATGACCTGCCTTTCAAAACAAATGAGGCTCTGACAGATTTCATTACCTTTAATTCTCCTTTCCCTCAGTTTGCCTGTCACACAAACAGGATGCTTTTGCTCACTGCTGCGATATGGCAGGGCTTGATTCTTTTGTATGTTTTAACAGCAAAATGATAGTATAAGGCTAAAGCACTGGCATGAAACTGAGGAGACTGGGATTTCAAGTCTGGCTATACCACAAAAGTACACGTGACCCAGGGCAACTCATTTGATCTGTCTGTGTCATGGTTTTCAGTTGTAAAATAGGGAAAATCCTATCTTTCACTTGGCTTTATCCCCTCTAGCTCTAGTCTGTCACCTCTCCAGGCCAGAGAACTACTTCTTACTGTGGGTACATGCAGTCCCTCATACAGTGTGGGACCTAAACATAATTCTGGTGCTAGTGGGATAAAGTGAGGAGCAAATCATTACACAAAATCTAAAGGACCTGGGGCTCACTTTGCTGCCATTTAAGTCTGCAGGTGGTTTCCTTCCATATTAACTCCAGTTTACCCGGGCTTCTTCAGTGCCTTGTGTTTGAGAAGCATAAAAAATGAGCATGATCCAGTGCTGAATTCTGCATTAAAATCCTCTACAGCCCCTTTCTCCCCCATTAGACAGACAGATCTCCATGGCTACTCTGCAACAAGCTCCCAACACTTTTCTAAAGCTTCTTTACTTTTTCCTTCTTCCAGGATTTTCTTATGTTTAAAGCATTCCATGTAATTGAATTAGCCTTGCGTGCTCACTGAGGACCGTGCTAAGTGTGTTTAATTAAAAGACTAGCGTCTCTGCCAGGGAATGATTTCCTGACTTATTTCCAACACAGCGTTCATAGTTTCCAAGACAATATTTTATTTACAGGCACCACGTAAGTGATTTGCTTTGCCTTGACATTTACCAGCTATCTAAAAGAAAGCCTCCTTTTGCTATTTTTCAGTGGGTGCCTTTCCATCAGGGGACTCCTTTTTTCTGCCTATGCATGGTTTATGGTGATACTTCATTTAGTCAGGATCACTCATAAATTGAGCATCCTCTAACTTTTATCTGAATGAAATGCTGTAAATTTTATTAAACATTTTATGTTTCTCTCTCTTGGAAGAACGTTGGACTGTCATCCAACCCAGAGGAATAGTTTCATTTTTGTTATTAAATAATCTGCTCCTGTTCTTTATCAAGTTCTATTTTAAATGAGTGTGGTTAAATTAAATGACTCTTTATAGTGGCTGGCAAGACAGAGTGGTTTAATGCTCTGGCCTTTTATCTCTAGAGACCTGAAGGCCGTGCTTTTGGTGTAGATAAGGCTGCTTTGCACCTCTGAAGCAGTATAAAGTGACATTCAGCTAGCCTCAGAGGACTGTTAGCAGAATCCTTTATAGATGGAGAGCCCTTCACAGAGACTGTTAAAGTTCCTTTCCAATCATTGCACTGTACTGGTATAGTGCGAAAGTCATTTGGAAAATTCTTGACTTATGCTCAAGAACAAAGTCTCAGGCTGATTTCCTGTTTCAGGTCACAGGCAATCAATATTTGTTGGGATTTATGTGGGCTTGGTGGATACTGGCCACGTCACAGGGACACGTTGCAGCTTGCTCTAAGTATAACATGCTTGCTTGTTATAGCTCCTGGAGAGACCAGACCTGCAGTCATGGGCAGTGCCTGCTACTCACTCCTGGCAGAACCGTCCAGTGTTTTTTATTACTTTACCCTACCCTGATGAGTTCCTAGAAACTCATCTTAGCTGGAGGGTAATATGTTTTTTTTTTTTATACCTGATGGGCACAGTCCAATACTCTCTGGTGGCATTGAGGGTTCTTGACTTCAGCATATGTCAGACCAGACTTTGTTTTTGTAGTGTCTATGGAAAGAGTAGATGGGTGTGCTGGAACATTTCCAGCACAGACATGCAGACATTATGTTGTACACAGGGTTGCCCCATGCTTGCAAAACTTTAGTTATGAGTAGAACTGCATTGCTCAACCCTACAGCCTCTATGAGTTGAATAACTGTCTTGCTGGAAATGCTGAGCTTTTGAAATTGTTATCAGCCTTGTGTGGTCAATGAAAAGACAGTTACTTTCAGGATTTTTATTTCTGTAAGTTCCGTTAAAGAAGTTATTCTGGTAATGTAGAAATAAAAAAGCTTTCAAAAGCAGCTGCAGAATAAAAGGAATTTGACTACCCAAGAAAAATAAGCCTTCAACAATCTAGGGAGATCTAATGTAATTGGCAGAGGTGTGTAAAGTGACATTGGATACTGTTGTACTCAAGTAAGTCAATCCACATTTGTTTGTGGAACAGGCAGATATCAGTCTCTTTCTGACAGCTCTTTCAAACCCATAACTTTGGCTGCTGCCATGGTGACCTGGCTTTAGTCTAATATTTGTGGAAGCCTTGTTGGAATTTAAGAGCCCAGGTACTTGATTTTATGTGATTCAGAGTTACTAATGGAAAAAGTTCTACCATTTTACTCTCCTTCCAGTAACAGCTACAAAAGTTACTCATGCAAGTGTAGCAGAATTGCCTCAGATGACAATGCAGTAATTGAACATTTGCTGTAAAAGGGCTGGGTCAGGAAGCAATTGGATTTATACCATGCTGATCTAGCGGCATTTAGCAGGGACTGGAGGAACACCCGGATCTGCAAACCTAGACTTTCAGGGAAGTTTAGATCCCCTGGCTTCTTTCCTTTAACATGCTGTTGGTGCACTTTTCTGTGCTGGACTCTGCTGAACTCAGCTGAACTAAGCTGAAGAAGTAGGAGCACTGTGTGCTTCTCCTCTCAGCTATAGAATCAAGGCTTAAGTGGCCAATCTGTAATTTGATTTTAAAAAAGGAAAAGGGAAAGAAAAAAAAAAAAAAAAAAAGAAAAAGGGTAAAAAACCTCCTTGCAGTTACAGAACAGTCTCAATGAACTTTCTAGCTGTCATCGTAATAACCTCTATTGCATTATGTTTGAAATTTCATTATGCTCTAGTCTGGCACTGATTCACCTAGACAGTGAGAGGGTATTAAGACCAGCTTGTCAAATAGTTGCAGTAATAAAATATTTCCTGCATTTCTGTGGAGAGCTTTATAGAATTAAGGAAAAGGTAGAAGTACAGCTGATGAGGACTTCGTGATACTTCATACCCCAAGGCTTTTAGCGTGTTTCTCTATTGCACAATTTGTACCAGATTTCATAGATAAAAGACTAATTTTCTTGCTTTTTTTGTCTTAATTTGTCTGCTTCATGCAACTAGGTGATTTAAATAGTCCACGAGTGAGAGATACCTTAGGGACAAAACTTAGTTTTATGCTTTGTATTATTCAGACTCTAAAGCTCAAAGTAATTGAATCTCTACTCAGAAATGAAGATTGAGTATTTTTATTTTAAATTTAAGTGTCTATATAAACATGATGCCTCAGGGCTTTGCTGATTTATAATGTATATGATTTGAAGGGTGCCTTAGTGGCTTCAGCAGAACCCTTTTCATTATATTAGTCTTTGTGAAAAAAATATGCAGCCCATCTACACTATAATATTGCTAATGCTCTTTTCTGTCATGATCCTGTATAATACTGTTAGCTAAGCAGCTGTTCTATACCTCAGCCACATGACAAAACACCTTACAATATTGGTTCCTCTGTGTACTAATGATAATCTCCATGCTGTTTTCTCCCTCTTTTTGTTTGCCTCCTTTTCCTCGGTGCCTCTCAGCCAGGTGTCTTCAGCCTAATGACCATAATAATAGATGAGCTCTTGTTTCCAGAGCCTGCTACCATCAGACCACCACTGGTTTGAAGCCTGGATGGTATTATTGTACGCAGTAGGATGGCTGCCTTCATCCCAGAGCCTGTTCAGTTGAAAGGCAGAGCCCCGAAGGCCTGGGCAGTGTCTCACTGTCTTCTGTGGGGCCCGGCCCAGGTCTTGAGGGTGACTGATCATGTTCCCAGCGTGTGATTTAGCTGCCTCTTGTCAGAGTGCAAGTTCAGAGGTGTGAAGCGTGTTGAGTGATTTCACTTATCCTTTTCTGTGACTAAAGTCCCCTGGCAACAGGTGCTAAGATTATGTCACCCACGAGAGCAGTGGCTGAGGCAGCCAGGTCGGTTTGATCTTTTCTGGCTAGTTGGCGGGCTGTGCTATGGCTTAATCTATGTCAGATGTTTCCAGACACAATGAGTTCAAAATACATTCCTTTAAATTAAAATCTGTGACAGGTTAGAGAGCTGCAGTTGGAGTGATCAGACTTAAGTCCTCAAGGTGCCCTAGTGGGGTCCAAAGTGAATACTGCCTTATAAAGACATCCAGTTCCATTTCATCTGAGACCCCAAATAAAGCTTGAAAGTTGGCAGTTTTAATGTGAGAGCCAGCTCAGCCTCACTCTGATAAGGTTTCATGACCCTGTATTTTCCTGTGAAGACCTTTTATCTCTTTTATCACTTCATGGATGGCCAGTGGTCCATCCTTTGCAAGAAAGTCCAGGGTTGAAATCTCAGATGATTACATGTTTGAGTGATAATCTTATAAATACAGCAATTTACATACTGTAACCTGGTAATGAGGCTGTAGTGTTGCTTGGAGAACCATGTTGTTTTCTGCTGTGAGCAAATTTCCTAGGAGTTTGCTCTGGCTTTTTGGTGACACTCTGAATGTCTTCTGTTGTTGTGCGGGGAAATGGGGACTTAGATTGGGCTAAATATTCCTAGCATTTTCTACTTGGGAGCTTATTCTTGTCAGTTGGGCAAGGATAATGGACAGAATTACCTATTGGTTAGGCTAAACCCCTTGTCTTCTGCAGAAAAGCAGCAGATGTGAGTTGACATTTAGTTTTTAATTATTTTTTTTCCCCCCTCTTTCTAGACTCCCTTACTGGCCATTGAGATATGAGCTGGCCTCCTTTTCTGTGCAGGAGGCAAAAGTCCCTTTGCACAGTGTGAAGTCCATGCTTTTTAAAAAAACTTTTTTCTATGGGCTCTACTGACAAACATTCATTTTCTATAGAAGTGACAAGAAAATTGGCTTTAAAATTGTTCATATTATTTGAGAATGGTGTTTTCATTGCTGGTACTTAGATAGCAGTGTAATAGGTCCCTTAGAAAAACCTAAGACAGTGAGACTGAGCTATAGACTGTGTAGTATTAACACTTCTGTTGTCATTTCTCAGCATGGACTGAAAATGCTTATGCTTAGAGTTAAAATTTTGCATATTTGCAGGTAAATTTTTACCCAGACCTCTTTTCAAGCTCTGTGCAAGGGTCCACATAAGCATACACACAAAAGAACCTGTATTTTTGTCTTTTGGTTCCTGGAACAAAGTGGTAGCTTTCCGTATTCTGTTGTACATGTGTGATGTGAGTCTGGCTGGTATCAAAGGCACATGTTGGGGCATGCAAATTCTGACAGTGCAAGGTCTAATCCTGTTGTAAGGAATAAGTGCTGGTTCATGCACAGATGCTAATATGTGCAAGCACAGGCTCTTTCATTGCTCAGGAGAGAGTGTATACACAGCTTTTCATGGTCAAAAAGGAATGCTAGCATTTGAAAGAGGTCTTTAAATCGTATTTTTTTGTTGAGCTCTTTTTCTGTCCCACACATCCCTCAGGCCACTGGCTACGAATTATCCCACGCTGTTGTCCTATTCTTATCCCTGGGCTTTCCTCAGCTTCACGTCAGTATAATTACATGTGTTACCTAAATACGCTGTATACCTCAGGAAAATGTTTATTTTATATTTGGACTACTATTTCATTTCCTAGCATGCATCTTGTTTCTTCAGGGCCCCCAGAGTAACAGCTGGGGCACATCACGTCCTTCCGACAGACGAGCAGCGGTGCGTGTGGCTTTAGTTCCTAAGAGAACAAGCGTTTTGTTTGCCATTGCCAGGAGCAGCCTCTTTTCTACTGACAACAGGTATAATACGTCGAACTAGAAATACTCCTCCCATGCCTAATGAAACAAATTAATGTGTAGTGTTTCTTGCTCCAAATACTTCTGGGAGGCACTTGGACAGTCATTCAGGAGAGATATTCCTGGTTCTGCCAACTTCACAGGTGAAAAGGAAAAGAAAGAAAGGAAATGGTGTCAATTGAAGAAAAACTATTTTGGTTAGAATGTGTAAGATGAATTAAGAATTTTAAAAATCCACCTTTACATTGGTTGAGTTTTTCACTTTCCTTTGAGTCTCAGTCCCAGTTCTGAGTTCCAGGAAAATGTGTTTCACCTCCCCCCCAACCCCTATTTCTAGCAGCACAGTTATTAGAGAAAGGGAAGATTAGTTACCAAAATTAGGATACAAATGCCAAAGTTTTCCATTTTGATGTAGTGATCTGTGGGGCAGACTCACAAGAAAGATATATGGTATTTATAATATACATATGATTGATATACGTATTTCATGATATATGATATTTCTGGATATGGGCAGGCTCTCCACTCTTCCTTTGCCAAGAATTTTGGTTTCTTTCTTGTAGAAGACAGATTGTGTGGTAAAAAGGAATAAGTAATATCCGTGGAATGATGAAATTGGTAGACTGATGTGACTTGTCCATATTCAGTGAAGAGGTCTGTGGCAGAGCAGGGAATTGCTTTGGATCTTGTGACTTCCATATCTGGTGGCCTTTTCTGGAGATTTTGCTTTTTTTACCTTTTCGTACTTTTCTTTTTCTTCCTTTTTTGTTATTTTCTTGGCCAGTTTTCTTCAGTGGTTTGGCAGCATCCCAGATGCCTTCTGATAGACATCTGAGAAATGAATAAAAAATAAATTAATACAATGGAAGAAGCAGTCAGCCATTTCAGTGACAATGAGAAAAGGTGGGGGTTAGGGAGTGGGAAACAACAAACCTCAAACACCTCCTATAATAAAAGCATCACTGTTCATGAGCCATTACTGAGCTCTTTTTTCCAACATCAAATTATTTTTTTAATACCTTTTTTTGAGGAAGGAAGAAATAAGATCAGAGCTGCAATGCAAAATGACAAGCATTTAGTTTTTTATTGGTTCCAGCTAATAAATGTGAATATTACTTTGAGATTCTTCCAAACTGGTGGGCATAACAACTGAAATTCCATTCAAGCTAAATGAGGGAGCATTTAAAAACATCTTTATTTCGTGAGGGTTGAAACAATAGAGGCTGCTGCCAAAATCATAAAATGGTAAAGCACAGCAAAGAAGTTAGTCTGGTTGGATTGAAGCATTTCCTTGAATTAATAGAGCAAAAGGAGAGATTGTGGTTCTGTAGATGAAGAGCTTATTTTAAGAGAAGGAAGGGGGACTAGAAAAGCTGAGGAGATGGTGAGAACAAGCATTACTGCTATTGGGAATAGGCCTTTGAGAAATAAGATTTGCTTGCAAAAAAATGGGGTGTTATTCATTCCTTATTTAAAAGAAAGAAAGAAGAAAAAAACCCACAAAACAAACAGAAAAACCCAAACAAGCAGGACTGCCTGAAAAAGGATTTGTCTACAGCATCTGTTTGCCTTTTCGATGTAGATGACAGCTTAGGTTTGTCTCAATGCTCAGGTGAAAAGAGGGGTAACAAGATATCTCTTTTGGACTGGATTCTCAGCTTATATAAGAGAGCAAAAGTCTGTGCTTCTGACCCTTTATAAGGACAAGATGTGCAGAAGTAAGTGGGAAAGGAGAACAAGTTCGCTTCTCCTTTGTTTAGGGCAAATTAGATGTTACTTGACACAGGATGGTTTCCAATTTTGACATATTTTACCAGCAAAAAATGATGCTAAGATGAAAATAGAACTGCTGGAAAGAACTAACATTCATCCCTCATCTGGCCAAGCTGCAGAAAACAGGATAATTATAGGTGTCTGTGGGATGAGGAACCTTCTGAACTTTGTCATTTTCTCTGTAGAGAGTAAGCCCACTGAGACTCATCCAAACTCTGTCTGGAAGTAAACAGAGGGAGTTCATTGCTGGTGTGAGGTTAGGGGTGTAAGTGTCTTGTTTTCAGCTTCTAGGAGAGTAGACAGTAACTTTGAAAGGGATGTATGGTCCCTAGCTCACGTCTGCATACTGGGGATACGTGAGAGGCCCAGTGCTGTGGTTAGGGTATTTAGTTTATCAGAAGGCAAGTACTACTAGGAATGAATGCCCTGGTGTGTGCTTAGAAACTTTTTTGTGGCTTTGAGTGTATATGCAGGGAAAATATTTTGCAATATTTCAGCTGAGTACATTCTCTCATGTACTTGGCTGGCACTGGGAGGAAGCCTTGCTGACTCCCTCAGCAGTGAGGGCTGGCACAGCCTGCTTACTGAGCCTGAACTTGTTACCCTCTCTGCAGCAGGAGATGGGGCTCCGTGGGGGACATCTATTGTAAATAGTTCCCCGTATTTCCATTTACCACCTTCCCTCCAGGATGCAGTCACTATTTATTTAAAATATGTGTCAAATACCAAGGAAAACAGCCTCGCTTCAGCTGTGACAATCGTACCCTCCTATTCTATTCATATGGTGGGGAAAGCACAGGTGTTACCGGCACCGTTCTATCCGCTCACAAGAAAAGGTAGTGCAAGCAGTGCTACCTCCAGGTTTGCTCTTCCCAGCACAAATCTATTTCTGCCATAGAAATGACTTGTCTTTGCAAATGACAGATTTACAATTGACTACATGAGAGCCAATTTCAGTCCTCGTTTCCTTCCCTTAAACAGTATTCTCCTTTATCATAAGCCTTCATGGCAAATGAAGTTTTCTCATTGTGACATGTTCTTGTCTATCTGAGGAAGCCATGTTCTCTCCTTTTGTGATTGAATAATGCTAGCTGCAGTATTTGTTCATCTACTGACTTTTTCTGTAACACCCATGACAGAAGAGAAGGCTGTAAGAGAGCACTTGAAGGGACCAGACAGTGTGGGAGGAAAGAGCCACTGATCTGTAGGGAAGTAATGTTCTGGTTAGAAATAACTCTGAAGCAAGAAATGTACCTCAGAAGGTGTGTGAGAGCCACTGTCTTTCAAAGCTTTCTTTGACTATAGTTAAAATCTTGTAAGGTCTCTCATTATGATAAAGCACATAAAGACTCTATTACTGGCTCAGCTGTACTGCCTTGGCTTTTTTGCTAGTAGAGAAATTGGTTTATAGCACTTTTGGCTGCCTCAATCTCCCCATGTGTCTATGACCACTGAATGTATACGGGAGCGTGAGCCTGGGAGGAAGACACACAGTACTGAAGGGTAGAGAGAAAGTGGAAGAGCAGAAATCTTTGGAAAGGTGTGATCACAGAGGTCCAGAAACATGGCTTGTCAAAAGTTATTCTAGCACCTTGCCAAGTGTACTTGGCACCTTGTGCTTTATTTACAGACTAATGAGAGAGAACACTACAGATGTTTTTTGAGGGCTGGAAGGTTGAGGCTAAGACTTCTGTTTGAACTTAATCTCTTTCTCCTTCTGGATTCTATGTTTATTAAGATAAGTGTATTTAAAAAAAAAAAGAAGTATTAAAAAAATTTCCATTCGGTAGTGTCAGGCCCACAGCTAACCACATCTCACCTCTAGGAAGAGGTTGGTTTTCCTGAATTTTTTTTTTTTTTTTTTAGTCTCAAAAGAGCAACTGTTCTGCATTTGCAAGGCAGAATGTTTGGCAAGGTTTTATGTATAATAAATATGGCATGTTGATTATAAATTAATAGTGCCATCACAGTAAATCCCACTCAGACATGGAAAAAAAAAAACAAGGAAGTTACACATCCTGTAGTTATTTTGCACTCTTTATAGTGTCAATGTTATTTCCTATTCAACTGCCTAGCAGCTGATTTAACTTAGATAAATAAGCTGAAATCAGAGCATAGTGCGACTGTGGCCCTAATTGCTTTCTTTTTATTAAAAAAAAAAAAAGAAGGCAAAAAAAGAAAAAAGTTGTCAAACCCATGAAGTGTATCTGCAGGATATGCAATTAGTTCCAGACTGCAGAGAGACCCTTGAAGAAGGTGCTGTCAAAGTTACCCATCACTTTTGTCACTTCTCACTCAGTATGCACCATATGGGAACACTCAGCAGGGAGCTGTGTAGAGGTAAACATCATCTTTTTGCAGCAGCTCACCCATGGAGCAAGGTTTGACAGGCAGCAATGCTCTAGATTTGCCTGTAGAGCTGTACTTCAATCTGAAAACCTTCCTACAGATTTAGCCTTCTACCCCTCTTGATTTGCTTTGCTGAATATTTGAGTTTTATGGGGTGGGGAGGTAAAGTGAGCTCCACACTGAGTTACCCTTACCCGTTGGAGTCTGTTATTATGCAGCTACTATGTCAGAAGACCTACCTGGTTAACTTCTGTTACCTGAGTCTGCTTACAACATGATTTGTGGTACAGCTGAAACAGCCACGTTGCAGTTCTTGCAAACAGCCTGGATCTCCTGAAAGCTTTGGCACTCCTCAGAGGAATAACAAATTCTGGGAGATGTTTTTTTTTTGGTGAATAGTTGTCCACTGTTTGAAAGTTTAGCTATAAAAGCAAATGCATCTTATTGTAAGGGAATGCACAGTCACAAGTG
>NW_008621147.1:23035-41303 GCF_000691845.1 Merops nubicus | reverse complement strand
TATGGCATTGCCTGCTGAGCTCCTTGCTGGGTGAAGGTAGGTGAGATGCATTAGCTGACATCAACAGGGTACCAGTTTGGGATAGCTGAGGTAGTAGGTGTCATCTTCTGTTCTGGAATCTAATTGGCTTTAACCCCGAGACTTGGTGATGTTTATTTAATTTTTAAAGGTAGTGTAAGTATAATAGAAGTATGAATAAACTTTTCCTGGATAATACAGGTATAAATATCCTTCCAGTGAGATAAGAAACATTTTCCAAAGCATAAAATGTTAACTGCTGTTTGCTATTTAGATATCTGTATTTATTTAGACCTATTTCTTCCTACTGCACAATTTGAAAGATGCTAATCTGCTCTTCATCTGCAAATTCTGTTGTTATATTTCTTTAATAACTAACCTAATTGGTGTGTAAGTTATTCCACTGGTCATAAGGCATGAAGGATTACAGGGAGGCTCTCCTGATATTGACATCTGTAAACCTCAGGCAGTAGCTTCCACCCCAGATGGGAGAAATTGCTTGGATAGCATAATGATGTTGGGATGACAAGAAACTGCTGGGGCAGACATGGTAGTAAATGTTTGTTAAGCCAACATTTCTGTCAAAGAAATTACATTAAATATTTTACCCTGATTTATGATAAGGTAGCAAACATTCAGGGCATTTATAAGTTAGAAAAAGCACTCTGATTTAGTTTCCTCTGCTTTTTGACCAGTTCTTAGATAGTTCTGATGGGTCTATAGTGCACAAACTCTTCTAAGAAATGCTCGACTCCTTTTTCATGTGTTATCCACACTTTGTGTGTGAAGTGTTCCCCTCAAATCCCATTAAATCACCTCCTATGTGCCAGCATTCTTCTTGAACTTCTGACCTTTCCAAGCAAATTAAAAAGACACTCATATACATCTCTCAGCCACATTTTTCTATTGATAAGAGTTTTGAGTGTTCATCTAATGCTTTTCGACTTCAAAGCTCTTCAGAAGTGAGTGGCCTGATACAAAGTCCGTTGAAATAAATGAATAGTCTCTGTTAGCTTCATAGGGACTTAAACTCTAAATTGTGCTCCTATTTCTGTCATTTTCCCCCCATCTGTTCTCTGAAGACCTGCTGTCTTTTGCACCTACTTAAGTTTTAGACTCTGGGTAGTGGCTCTCCTGTTGTGTTCCTGTTCGGCAGTGGCATAATGAGACAATTTCTGACAGTAGCTCTAAGAGAGGTGCTCAAAATTCAGGTATAAATATAGTCTCATAAGCCCTCTAACTAGAAGGTTTAGTTACGTGTGAGCCTCTAGCCTGTCATTCACATTTATTTCTTCAGATGACATGGCAACAGGGTCTCTATTTTGGTAACAAAACAATCACTCCGTTGAGTTTCCTGGTGGTTCCATGATTCTCTACCTAAGCCCTTCTCACTGTTAGAGAGCTCCTTTTCTCCTGTCAACAAGCTAAATGGGTAATTCCATTTCTTTAAGGACTGTAGGAGGCTTTATCCTTGTAAAACTATTTCAAGGGTCCTGTAACGTTTTCTGCTCACAGCTTGGTCAACAGCCATCTCCTGTGCAAGGATGTAGTAGAGACTGTTAGTTTAACAGCTCCACTTTGGCTGTAACAGTGCCTCTACTTTGGCCTCCTTTATAACTCCTGGTTTTCCTGCTGTTGCAACATTGCTCTTTCTCCCTAGCAGATTTGGTTTCTCTGTGATGGCAAAATGCATCTGCATTAGTTCTTTTCCTTGTTTGTGTTTTACTGGTATGTTGTATGCATTTTGTTTCTGTGTTTTATCAGCTTTCCTATCTGTTTGTTTGTTATTTCTCTATTCATTCCCAGTATTTGTTTTTCTCTTCTCCCTTTAGCCTACTTGGCTTCTGTGGAGGCGTTGGAACATTGTTAGCTGACAAAGTGTAGGCAGGTGGTCAGTAGGAACTACTGATACCAAAAATAGTTCTCCTTCAGCCTGTTAAGTGTGCTGTAGTTGTTTTCACTGTTGTTTTTTCTGCAAGTCAGCTGGAGCCATTTAAGATTGATGCGACAGTCAGTGTGTGACCTACAGGTCTGAGAGGTCCTTTGGCATCGGGGTTGTGATTTACTTTGTTGGTGACAGTGTTTTGGGGCGCTATGGAACCCACACTACTAAGTACATGAGCAGTACTTTTATGCACCTGTGTAACCTGTTCCTGCCACTAGTAGGCTCTTCATTACCTCCAGTTATCTATCTCTTCATTAGGTTGGAGCTTGCATTAAATTAGCTCTCAGTTCTGCTTATTCCTTCACTGGACTGCCTGGACTCAATTCATGTTTTCATTTCTCCTTGGACAGCGTGACCATGTAGATCTGGTACAATGGATGCTCATAAACCATCCTCATCTTGCGAGTGCAATTAGATGCTGCTGTTGATGAATTACCTCTAATTCTCTGGTTTTAATACAAGAAAACAGGTTCTGCCAAGGCAGCCAGATTGTCTCTTGCTTGTTTGATTTCCTCACAAGTATCTTGGCACTGTCTTCCATTTCCCTTTCTTTGCACTGATGTTAAGTCCAGGTTTAGTACAAACAAGATGTGGGTTTTATTTAACAAAGTAATTAACCATTAGAGCATGCTGCTGTAGAAGGTAGTGGAAATCCTCCTCTTAGAAAGGAAATGTGAATCAAGGGGGTTAACAGTGGCTTCTCTGGGTGAAATCCAGTGTTGTTTGTTCTATGAAATGTCAGTCTGAGTGGTGTGCTCATCCCTTCTCAATCACTGGTGTGATAGATGCACTGTGGAACGTGCTTTTCTTATTCAGTGTCCAGTGGAACTGCTGCTGTGAGACCTGGGGCTTTCAGAGATGTGTACAGATGGGCTGTATGAGCTATGTGGGTTTCCCTAACACACAGTTTAATGATCACCAGCTTCCACAGAGTATGTAAGAAAAATGTTTTAAGGAAAAAAACACTTCAAAGGAAATTATAAAGCTGTGAAAATCATATGTTTGAATGCAGCATTATAGACTTCTGTGCTTTTCTTCAAACATATCTCAAATCCTTTCCCAAAGTACTAGCACTAGAATTATTTATACGTGCCGTGTATGCTTAGCTTCTATATAAGCAAATACAACATTGTGTTCCAAATCTGCATTTCATGACTGAAACCAGCACCCCTTCTTACAGATTTGGTAGCACATAAAAAGATATGACATCCTGTGATAAAAGTGCAATTTTCTAAGGCTGTATCAAATGCTGACTCTAAGGTTAAAAAAGATCAGTATTTCTCGTCAAAGATTTGTTTTCAGCAATTTTTACTTATTTGTTAAACAGTGAATATTCTATGGGTGGCTAAGGTGTTTGGAAATAGTTTAATATGGAATTTTGGTTGTAGCTCGTGCTTCTTGCAGTTGCCAGCAGTTTAAGACTCGTGAACGGAGAGGAAGGTATTATATAATCAGTTTTTGGAGGCTGAGGTTGGCAGGGAGAGAATCTGCATAGAAACCATGAAAAAGGTAGCTACTGGTGTAGTTATTGGATAATAAGTAGTGATAGACTATGGAGATCTCCTTTCAGCATTTCTCTCATTCATTGTAATGATTAATTTCAAAAGCTATGCATCTCTTTCTTCAACCACATCTTTCCTTGATATCCTAGCAAAGAAATAGGATTTTTCTAAAGGCAATTTTCTTCCAAGAAACAACACAGACCATTTCCTTTTGGACTTCATTGCTGGCAGAAAATTTTTACCCTGGTAATCTCTACAGCAAATTGAAGAGTTTATAACAGAAAATTGAAAGCAATTAGTTTTCTGATTAAATTCACCTTGGCTTTGAGGAGCAGGTAAGTATTTTCAGTTTCCATGTGTATTCAGATGAAATGAACCTGGTGGAACAATGGAAAAGGCCTTAGTATAGAAAGTAATAAAAAGATAGTTTGCTCTTATTTGTTTTAAATTACTCTCTTGGGTAACAGTCTCCTTTGGGGAAACAAACACATCTGCCCAACACACGTCATTGCAGTCACAGGGCTCTGTGTGTGCATGTACATGTGTGTATTATATATGAATAATTTGGGTTTGCTTCCTGTGAGTTGATAATCAGCATTGCATTTCTAAACATCCCACAGCTCATACAGTTGGCCACCTTAGTGGCGTAAGGCATTGGTTGTGTTTTCTGATAGCTTTCTGCAGACTTGAGCAAGAATCACCTGTGTCATTCTGGGAGGTTAACAGGACTAGAGTGAATACTGTGGGCTAGATCATACCTTGAACAAGAGGACATCACCTGCATCTTGAGTGGTAGCTCCTTGTGCTTGAAGATGTCACTTTTGCTAGTGATTATTGGCTCTCCTTTCTCTCCAGGAGGAGCAGGATGATGAATGTCCTGTCACAGCCCCAAACGTGACTGTGCCCCTTCATGTCAAGTGAAAGGATATATATAATCCAGGTTCTGCCTTTCCCCTGCCCCTGTCAACCTCTCCTCCCCAGCTGCTGACCCATGGAAAGGATGTGAAGGAGGGATTTCAGGCCCTCGGCTCCTCTACAGGTCTATTGTCCGTGTTAAAAACCTAGTCTTAAAATGTGGTACCTTCCAGATGGGAAACTGTAACAAGTTCTAAACAGCTTGACCCTGTAACAGAGGTAATTGCTGGTAAGTTGGTGCTTCATCTTGGCTCCATCATCATGTTAAAGCAAATGATGACAGTGTATTGCAGCAATTGAGTGAGGGACACTTATTTAAACTTCAGCCCTTGTTCCCTTGGTGTTTTATTAGCTTGAATTTGCTTTTCTCAGACATTAGATTTATGTTTGCAGTCCCTTCTAAGAAAACACAGTTTTGTCTAACTAAAAGAATTTGTTGTTTCCACTTGCTGGGAGATAATTAGCTGTTGGTTCACAGAACTAGAAGAGGATATTGCCCTTGTGTACTGAAATGGAGAGAGATGCTAATTTTTAGAACAATAATTAATTTAATTTGCATGGCTTTGGTGGCTAAAACAGCCCAGGTGTTTGTTGTTAGGTCATAGCCTGAAGGAAAAGCCAACATTTCTTGTTCAGTGTTTTAAATTTAAGGATTTTGTATGCCTCTAAACTTTACTGACTCAGTCTGAAGTGTACTTTTGAAGGGCAGGATGCTCTAGGGCCTACAAGGGAGTGAAAGTTGGATAGAGGTCTGAATCACTGGAGAAGGCTTGTATCCTAGAACTTGTATGTTATTTACAGACTGTAGTTGTCTAATAAAAATGGGCCAACTTCCTACAAATTTTGTCCTTAGTCCTATTGCAGGACTTGGTTTTGATGAAGGGTATAACCATTGGCTGTTCTACATCTACAACTACCACCTACAATGGCTTAGTAATATTTAGACAAAGTTTTCTTTGGTTTGAGCTTATTTCCACTTCAAGGCAAACAGAATAAAAGGACAGAAATTTTCTGTTTTGATGACTCTTCTGATTACTCCTGTAATAACGTTAGAGTATCATTTTTTACCATTTATTGACATAGTGGCATGCTTGACTGAGGAATGAAAAAGGTATCTCATCCTGTCACATATTTCTTACTTTGTGGAAGATGACCCATCACTTTGATCCTGGCTTTCCCTGAAGCACACTGCTTCCCGAGAAATCATCTTATCTGTAGTTTGACATGTGATTTTGTAGGGTCATATGTGAAACAACCCCACAAAATGCATCGTCTGACCTGTTTTGATGTGATGTGACATAAGTCATAAAAATTGCTTGCTGCTGGTACAGTCATTTTGAAGGCACTTTACCTGCATTATCCGTGAAGCAGAAGTCTAGGCTGTTTGCTGACAATACACATTACTTTTGGGATTTTAAGCATATCTCTAGTTTCAGTTCTACTTCAGGAAATCTGAAGGATTCTTAGGGATATATTTGCAGTATGATTTCTAGGGATTTGTTGCACACATTTCTGTCAAGGGAAGTTATGTTGTCAGCACATTCATCTCATGCAAGACAAGCAGTTAGGCAATGTTATATGTCAAAGTTCTATTTCAAACCCCCTAAAAATCATAAAGCAGATAGGCAAAGGGGGGGGGGGAACCCCCAAATGTTCACCACTTCTTTTTCAAAATGAATTCTACTTATGTACATTTTTTTAAAACTTTTTTTTTCTTCCATTGGACAATCAAAACAATGTTGAACAAAGGTTTGTAAGGACAAAAGAGCAAAACATAGCAAAATATCTGCTTACACTGTAAGCTTTCCAGTGCAAATTAAAACCTCCAAATGCTCTCACTTGTAAGACACTGATTTGTTTGCAAAAGTTTGCAGTAGCAAAAGCAGTTTCTGACCTAATGGAGAATTATTGAAATGCCCACTTACTCAGCATCACTTTTTCTAGAAGACATCCTGTTGTTCCACAACTTAAAAACTGTGTGAGGCAGGGACTCACACTGGTGCTTTTGCAGTGCCTAAGATAATGGGATCCTGACCTATGACCTATTACGTGACACCGCAATAAAGATAAAAAACTAATAGACTTAACAGGAAAATATGAAGAAATACCTCTTGCAAGCAGTTCACCCTAATTTTACCAGCAGTATCTACCTTTAAGGCCTTGCAGCTGTGTAAATATATTTGGTAAAATGTTGTCTAAGTGTATATCAAGTAATTTCACTACAATCTGTGAACAGTTCAAACTATACATAAAAAAGCTTCACCAAAATTTAGGCACAAACTCATCCACCAGCTCAGGGTCCTTTGAAAGTGGGTTGAAGTGTTTTCAAATACATTTGGGTTTTCAACCAGCCTTGGCTGAGTTATGACTTAAGAGAAAAACAGCAAACCCACATGAGCTTTGGGGAGGCTTTGGTTTCACTGTGAAAGTTTTACTCAAGCCTGAAGTCTGATAAGATTAGGTTTAGTAGGCTGTTTGTATTTTTTTGGTTTTTTTTTTCCTTCTAAAGCTTCTGATGAAAGTTATTTACTTGATCTCTTCCCAAAATCCCCATAGATTCCACACTGTAATGTTCCTTTAATATTGCTCATCTCTTACCTGTAACACAACCAGAGAGGCTGCAGAATCACCTGGAGACTCCTGGAGTCAGGGATGGTGCCCCAGGCATTGTTACATGTCTTGTGTGTTAAAGCCGGATGATGGAGGGGAAAAACAAAAATGAAGCAGCAAATGTAGTGTTCTCTGCAGGCAACAATGCTTGCAAGATACTTCAGGGGAATTCGTAAGTAAGAAGGAAGCCTGTGTTTCTGTGTTTTAGCAGTTGAATTATGTCTGTATTAATAAAGAATCTGAAGGAGACTAGGAATGATTGTTACAGTTTAAGGATCTACTCATGGACTGGAGTGTAGTGCAATGGACGGCTGTAAAACCTGCCCAGAGAATTTTAAGTACAGATCAGAAACAGCTCACTGGAGCAAGGTTGCTTTGTCTTGCTCTGGAGCTGGGGCCACAGCTGGGTAGGTGCATCAGCAGAGGAGCGTGGGGAGGGTGTACGTGTGCGTGCGAGGAGAGGGGATCTCTACTTCAGCAGCACTCTTCTGACAGGTCCCGTAATGTGCATATTCAAAATGTACTTTTTGCAAATGTCATTCTTATAAGCAGTGAACTCCGTGCAGCTAGGATTTATTCTGGTTTCATCTCCACTTCTGTAGCTTCTGTAGGTGCTTGGTACTCAGTATCCCATAACTTGGATCCTTGTTTCCCTCGATCTATCTATACAGGCAGCTGCTGGAAAAGATTAAGGCCCTTTTCCTTTTAATTGCAAAATTGTACAACACTGGTTCTTTTCCTGCAGTACATTGCTGGGTATACATATATATATTTTAATAATGACTTCTGTATCAGAAATAGCATGCATATCACATAACGGGGTGCTTCTTTTGAACTTGGCTTTGACTGCATAGCGGTGTCTTACAAAATTCAGTGTGAATGTCTGGAATTTGTATCATAAGTGACCTCAGGCAATCGTCTTTGAAATACCCCTGCTTTGAAATTTATAATAATGTAGCCTTCTTTTGAGGTCAGTCTATGCCTCTTTAGCTTTGTTGATATCAAGAAGGTGAACAAAGGTGCTGTATGCAGTGAGTGAATACAGACTTAATGAACAGGAGAAAAGCAGATGGCCCTTCTACTGTGAGCTGGTTTTGAACCAAGTCCTTGGAAACCATATGCAAATAAAGGAACTATTTTATTGTATGGACTTCTCTGTGTCAGCTGCAAAAGTGGATAAAGCTGATGCTTGTATCTTCAAGAGGAAATTCTTTGAAGCAGTCATCCTGTTTCTAGGGTGTCTTCATACAGTAATCCTAGGTAGTAGCCTTGGAGGTCAAGATATTTTGCAATGTGAAAATCAGTAGGGCTTCTTTGGTGTAACTACTATTTTACAATAAACTTTCTAGCCTTAGTAACTGATCATGGTGGTGCTCTCAAGTTGTACTCTGTAATTGTCTCCATTAATACTTTGATTTTTTGTTTTGTGCATGAAAAGCATTTTTAATGACCACCAACCCAAAGTGTTGTTGAACCAAACAACCTTTTGTATTTTCTATTCTTGCCAGACGGTAGGATTTGATTTTCTGTGAAGTTTCTTTTTATGTAAATTTCCCATCAGACTTTTTTTTTTTTTTTTTTTTTGCTAGAGAAACCATATGAAAATAACCATAGTTTCTACTTGATAAATTTTTAATCTGGCAGTAGTTGCTTGATAAACAGTTCTCTCTCATACTAGAAGTGAAGTTCTGCAGTATAGTGGAGAGTTATTTTGAGCTTTTATTAGAGACAAAAGAAGCTCATACAAAATTAAGAATGAATGCATGTGACAATACCTATAATGTGACAATATAAGTGCGTGCCACTTCTACCCAGTGACCCAGTTCTGTTTGACTTTTTTTGGTGGCTGTTGAAATCAGAGGGGAATATACCATATTTTCTGTCTGTGATCTTTGACTTTTCAAGTCTTACTGAAGAGTTTGTGCTTCTCACAGTTAGCTGCTGGGAACAACTGACTGACATTCATTTGTCTTTGGAAGATATAATGGAAAACCTTTATTTTAAAGTGGGTTTTGGGGACCTCTGAAGCTGTAAAGCTAAAGCCAACCCAACTTTTAATACCACTGGAGTGATGTTAGCCCTACAGATAACCACTAGAACTTCTGTACAAAACTATAGTCAAGTGTTTTGCATAAGGTCACTTTAATTACTTTGGCAACATTAATCCTAAATTAACAAGGCTTATGTATGGCAAATGACTTATCTGTGTTAAAGAGGGCATACATTTTCACCCAGCAAAATTAGGATGTTTGAAACTGATATGCTGTCAATAGAAAGGATAGAAAAAGAAAAGATCTTATTCTGCATTTCCTTCCAATGAGCATTTGAAAGTCATCCTTCCTACTGCAAATATGACGTGTTACAGTATTTTCTTCTAAGCTGAAGTTTCTTTCTTGGCTCTTTGTGCCTTTTTTTTTTTTAATGCCATTAGTTCCAATAACTTCTGTAACCTTGACCCAGTCTAAGAGAGTTTTGCAGATACATGCAGACAATCCCAAGCTGGAAGAAAGAGAGCATATTCTGAAAGGGGAGGTTGTTCTCTTTGCCTCCTTCCTGGGATGGGTACTGAGTACTGGCAGGTAATGATGGGATGGAGCAATGGGTTTCAGGAGCAAAGACACAGTTACCTTTCTTCTGTTTTGGCAAGAAGTGTATGGAGAATCAGGGTTAGTCACCCTGCCAGCCTGGTCATAGAGAAGGGAAAGGTTTTTGACCTAGTTTAATAGGATCTTAGGTCCAGAATTTAGGTTATAACAATTGCATGGGTGATGGGTTAGAGCTCAAAGCCCAGGTTCCAGTGGAGGCTTAACATGTAACTCGGAGGAGGGTTTGGCCTCCTTCACCTAGTAAAACATAGGCCTGAAGAGTTGTGATATGTCTCTAAATACAGCACAGGCATGAACAGTAGAAGACCTTGCTGGCTTAAGAGTGAAAGGTGAGAGTTGTCCAGGAGTGCGTTTGGGTTTGTATTTAGAGTTTTTCTCAGACCAGTGGAGCATCAGACTTCTGCAACAGCCTCCCAGGAGAAATTTTCAGGGTGAAAATCTAAGCTTTTAAGTTCTATTAAAGCTGACGAAAGTCAGTTTTTTCCATTGTAAAGGAAAACTTACACATGTACTTCAATAAATTGTTGAAACACTTCTTAGGATATTAGAAATGCAGGGTGGGTGTCATTTGTAAATTGTTGTCTTGGTTATTACATAAGACTATGGTATCCAAGTAAGGTCAGCACCTTATTAGCGAGATACGCTGACAATGCAAAGAGTGCTCCTGCTTCAGATTTTTTTAATTGGACAAGACACAAAAAAGGTAGCAATAAAAACAGCAACAAAGAGAAACAAAGAAGTGAAGTGACTTGCCCAAGGTCACCCGGCATTTCTCGTTTCTGTCTCCCAGTGCCACATTTTCTCTTCCTGGAATAAAATGGGTGAATTCTGCAAGGCATGTCTCATTTGTTATGAGTAGTCAGGTAAGAATTCTTATCTTGTAGTTTCAGGAGCTGCTGGTATGGTGCTACTTCAGTGAAAGGGATGTTTTCCTTAACACATAACAGAAGCTATAAAATAGAAGGTGAAGTGAAAAATGGTTAAGATACTGTAACTTGCACAATTAAAATCCAGCACTGAACAACAATAGAGAGCAGGGAATTTACTGAACAATGGGGAACTTCCCCTCTTCTTGTTGTGCATTTAAATTTGCATGCAAAAACAGAGTTTGTCCTATATGCTAAATAATAAACACAAACCATGAAAGTAAAGAAAAGAACAGTTATGGTACCATCTCTAATTTTAGCTGAGAAAAAAAACAGCACACCGTAAAGAAATTGGCTGCTCTTTTCTCTCCTTTGCAGTGTTAGCATCCTAAACTGACCAGACATCCTCTTTCTCCTCACCTCTGGACTCTCCCACACTTGGAGAACCCTGTAGTCTTTCAAAAATTGAAATTATATGAAGCCTCTTAATATACAGTTTTGCTCAAAATGGCGTCTGAATACAGCCTGAATTCACAGATCTCGAATACTTAGGCATTAAGATATTTAGCAATTTTTATTTCTCTGATTTAAATGTGAAAGAAAGGACATGACTTGGGTACAGAGGAGTAATGTGTACAAAATTACATGTAAATGACATGTAAAGTACAGTTCAGTGGAAGGACAAAAATAACAATTTTTTTTCTCATAAAGATTCCTATTTATTTCTTCTAAGTCAATGAGTGTTTCATTTGGATGCCACCATCAACATACTTTTTATTTTTTGATTTTTTTTATGATATTTGCTTCACCTGTAGCATTTCATAAACAGGCAAGTAGAAATAATCACGTTCTCTGCGATGTGAAGAGGGCTATTTGTCTTTAAAAGGTGCATACTCTGTCTTATTTTAATTGCTATCACCCTTCATGTCCAGAGATATTTCCCACATAAGTCAGGAAAACTTCATGACCTCTTTTCCAGTGCCTGGAGCAGCTGCACCTCCTCGCAACCTGTTTTACACCTTTTAGCAATTTTTGAAATTAATTTTGCTTGTAAAACCTTTTGACAAGCTTTGAGTCAAGAAGCAGCATAGTATGCAAGGACCTGAACTGATAAGATTCAAGTTTATTATAGGGTGGTCAGGGAGGCAACTTTGAGCAATCATGGCTGAAAGAATGAGCCTCTTTTTTTTTTTTTTTTGAAAGATTGTTGATAACTATTAAAGTAGTCCAGTTTGAGTTACAGGTTTGGTCTAGTAACTTCCTCATTAATCTCTCTTAGAAAAGTAATTAACTTAATGATTTGTAGTGATTTATTGGTGAAATTCTGCTGAAAAGGTGATCTATACAAGGTTCAATGATCTACAAGGTGAGATGAGTAGCAGGTTGTACTATATGCTGAAAGGATGGTCTGTGCAGTGGGAAAAATAAAGCCGATTTGCTCTGTTTATATACTTTTGATCAAAATTCACTGGTTTATGTGGTGTTATCTTCTAACAAACATGTTAGAAAAAAGTAAAGTATTCAAGAAGGATCAAATACATTCTCTAGTTGGGCAATTCTGTACAAGTTGAGCAAGGGGAGCAGAGGAATACCTTTCACTGTTTGTTACCCTACATGACAGATTTCTAAGTGAGCTGCTGAAATTAGATGTAGCACCTGCTGGATACTAGAGATGTTCAAAATATCTTTGTGTAGTTTTCTGTGCCCACAACCAGGGTTCTCTCCTGTGAAGGTGCCATATCCTTGAGCTCGGCCAAGCTCCCGAGCTAGCACAGGATGCAATTAAATGTCAATGTTACTTTCCTAAATGTTAACAGCATATGATCTTCCACTTTGTGTTCGGTGTCAATTTGTGTTAGCAAGGACAGTAAATGGGGCAGATAGAATGATAAACCTTGGCAGGATTTCCTGATTGTCAGTTATCAATTTTTCAGACATCTCGTGAGATCTGAAAAATATTCCATTTGCTGTATGAGGAATGAAATGATCATGAGTGCTGGCATAGGATGTATCATCCCTGGACACCTCACTGAGTTGAACAGGGCAGTTTGTTTCTGAGTGATACTCCAGATGTGTTCTTGACGCCTCTGAATTGTTACACTTTGCTTTTGTTTATGATCTTTGGAAATCCAAAAGGTAGAAATGTTCTTTTTTTTTTTTTTTATAATAAAAAAATTCAGCTGGACAGCTAGGAGACTAGCTAAAAAAATTAGCCAATTGGACTTACTCATTTTAATACTAAAGACAAACTTTGTAGAGGTCAGAAGTTCCTTATTTATCTCCATCTATGGGATCATATTGTTTTATACAACTAGGCTCCTCATATGCCCTCTTACTTGGCTTTTCAGTCTAGAAGTGATTTGAAAATCAGGGCTCTGATGTAATCAAACACTTCACATTTTGCAGTGGGTATTTCAGGAGCTCCTTGTCTTGGACAAGGCTTTAGTAGAAGTCACTCTTTTGGTTGGTGTGATACTTACAGTAATGTGTATAACAATTAATCAGCAAAAAAGGAAAAGTATCTGGCTTTCTCTTTTTATTGCATCATGAACATTTGCTCCAGGTTTCACTTGGAAGGAAAACTAATGCATGTGAGCCAAATAATGGTTAAATTTTTGTGGGGGCTACAAGTTCTAGAGAGTGATATGATCTTTGTGTGTGGTCTTTGCCTTAAACTAGAAAACCCATGGGCACTAAATGAAAGAGACTGGTCTTTTATGGCTAAGCCACTGTCTGCCTGGTTAAAGTGGACTCTTAGCTCTGTGTATGGGATAGCCTCTCAGCAATCTGTGTATTGTGCACAAGTTAGTCTTGATTTGACAAGAAGAATCAATTAGAAAGGCAGCCAGAAGTATCACTGTGTGTCATATTAATTTAAACATTGTTTTCTGCAGTTGAAAACTTTATATTCATCAGTAACTTGTTAGATTTTTTTTCCCCATCCTCCCAGTCTCTGATGCACAAAATTATTAAATTTAATTGGATTTCTCTGGACACTACTCATTTCTCAAAATTTATTGCAATTATACAATGCCCATAGCTCATTTATTTTTTGTTTCTTGGTGATTAAAACTTAAGACACTGAAAAATGTTATGTATGTTTTCCTTTTCATCACTAATCCTTTTCTGTCCCCTACATTCAAGACACATTCTCTAGTCATGAATCATTAAAGCAGCAAAATTTGCAGGCAGACATCATTTCTAGCTAAGTATATAAAAACCAGAATGCAGGTCAGAAAGGTTTAAATATTTTTAATAAGATATTTTGATTTTATTTCAGAGTATGTTTTCCTTGACAGTCAAAGCATTCCTGTATGTCTCATCTCAAATTGAAGTAAAAATTAACTTACTAGAGAGATTCATGGAAGCTGGGGAAGGGAACCAGCCTGTGGGTGTTGCCACAACACACTGCAGAGCAGTATCCCAGTGAGTGGGGGTCTCTGCCTGCTCTGATATGAGAGGTCTCTGTGTGGCTTACCCTGATGAAAGGAGACCTGAGTGGGACATTTTGCCTAGTTCAGGGTGCAGAAGGGAGTTTTTTTTTTTTTTTTTAAAAACAATGCACTTTAACCTTGTGGGGAAATTTTGCCTAGTTCAGGGTGCAAAAGGGATTTTTTTTTTTTTTTTTAAAAGACATGTCACTTAGCCTGCCTGTATCAGACTAGTCACACAGACTCTCTCTAAAATGTATTTAGGTGCCTACACAGGACTGAGAAGAGATGAGGTAAATTTATGGCAGTGTATATCTATCAAGGGCTCCTAAGCCCAGAGATTCTGCAGCTGAGCTGCTGCTTTTTCAAGGCAGGGCAGTATTCATTGGAAACACCTTCACGTGCTTACCCTGTTTGTATCCTCTTTCTAAGCTGCTGGCTATTAGTGACTTTTTAAAAAATTGCAGTTATTTAACAAAAATATTGTGAGAGTAACATTGAGTGACATGGTTGCACCCAGGCAAGGTAAAGGTAAGGAAGGGAGGTAAAAATGGTGGGAAGTCTTTGGGTTTCATGAACTGGTACTGGTCCTGATGGCCTCCACGTATCCTGTGGAGGGCTAGTCATGCGTGTCCTCACCCAGGAGCTGGAGGCTGTGCTTCTCCCAGGGCTCACTCAACCCTTCTCACTGACTGTAGCTGCTTGGTCAGCATCCCAGTGATTGTGTTGTTTGCTGGGTCAAGGACTCTTCCTACTAAGTGGCAGCATAGTGGGGTGGGGTCCTTGTCCTACAGCATGTACATGTCCCAGTTCATTCACCTCCATCTCCAGCCTTGGCTCTGCTGCTCCTCCTAGAGATGATTGAACCTATCTGCCTGCTCCTGCTATGAGTGCTTTCCTAACAGGTGGTGGCTCCTGGCTGCACCTTCCCTGACTCACCATTTCTCCCCACTGCCTCAGGGAACTGAGCTGGGTGAGCTTTTGGCATGATCCAGGGTAGCTGTTCTGTCATTTTTATTTCAAAAGGTGTTTGGAGGACCCTTGAGGATCTCATTCTGCATAGGCAATGTGCATTCCACGCTGAGATGCTGCTTTGACATGTTGGTAGGTGAGTGATGGAGAAGAGGGAATAACTGATACCATGATAACAACCAGTGGTACTTTTAGTATTAGCTAAAGGGGGAGCTAAGCAGGAGGCACAGGTGTTTCTTCCAGGCAGGAAAAAGTCCCTAGATAATGCAGAAAATAATGCATGTGACAGGGCAGTGGTATCTTTTCAGGACAATGCAGAGTATGGTAATTTGCTACATACTCAAATGATGTGGAGTCTCCAGCTGCAACAGCAGCAAAGCTATTCAAAGCAAATATATGCAGTGGCTGAACTTCCTTTAGCACTCTGTGAATGGAGTTCAAGTACTGAGAGGCTGGCATACTTCCAGAAAGCAGGGCTTCTCTTTCCAGTGCTGGCAGAACAATGTTTGGGAAATAAACTTGTGTCTGAAATGCAGACATATCCTCTGGTTCACCAGACTTCTGAAATCAGTGAAAGTGAGTTAAAACAATGAAGCACCATGAGGTGGCAAGTATGGTATTTGAAGATACTGTAGAGAAATTATTTGAAGTGTTCATCTCTTTGGAGCTGAAGAGCTTCTTTGTAGAGAGAGATGGGCCCGTGGTGTGTTGTCTTTCTGACTCTACTTGAGGAGCCCACAAAATTCAGTCCTCCAAATTACCAATTGTTCTTTCTCTCAATGTTAACAGAGGAAAATAAATTAGTATGCAGACATTTAACTCTGGATAGATTCATTATCTTCTTCCTCTTCTTGTCTCCATGGTGAAAGATGGGTGAAAGCCAAGGCAAATAGCAGCCATCTATTTGTAAGTTGTTTTAGAGACCTTGTTTATAAGGAATTGCTGTAAGGCTTTTAGTCCAAATCTTGCTCACATGGCAGCCAGTGGAAAACACTCCTTTTGACCTGAATGGGAAATGAGTCAGGTCTCTCATACTTTTATAAGTTCCATAAAACGTTGACTTTCCTCTCAGATATTTCTTTGAGTGAGTGAGAAAAATAATAAAAAAGTGTTTCATTTCTAGCTTGCCTTCCAGCTGAAGTCCTCTAAATGCTTTAGAACCTGTGCGGATTTAGCTTCACAGCATCCCTTTAATTCCAGCAACACTCATTTCAGCATTATAGATGGGGAGGTGAGAGAAACTACTTGACACTCTCAGGCCAAATCCATAAGAGCACCAATCTCTTCTTCTGGCACTATTCCCACAATGCTGTTTTTCTCCTTAGCTATAATGGGCCCCCACCAGCATTCTGGATTTTTTCCTCTAATATGAGCACTCGAAACCACTGAATAAAGTGTCTCTAAATTGTAACTAGGCCTGAGCTGCACAGACTTCAGCACTACATGACCTTTAAGTGCTGTCAAGGAGTCTTGCAGAGAAAGGTGATCTGTTCACCTCTGAGGCCAGTTTGCAGCAGGAAATAAAACGTGGATTTTGGTGATTATTGGACATGCCACACTCTCCCCAAATTCTCGGTATGCCCACTGCACATGCTTATTCTGTGTTCTGCCTGGAAACTCCTTGCTAATACTGAAGATCACTGCTGTTTAAAACCTGAAATAGCCTTTAATTAATGAAAATCAAGCTTCCTATCTCTAACACCTCCTTGATTTCAAACATTTCTTTGTGTGTATCGGTGATCATTCAACTCTCCCATCTTTTCATTATCCTCCTGCTCTCCAGTGAGGATCTTATTTAAGGAAAGAAAAGACTCACAGTTTTAAAACAAGTTATTTGGTGTAATTGAGGTGATCACAAACACCACAATGGTTGAACTGAATCATGGTGTAATTTCAGTTGCTGGCAACCCAAATAACAATTGGGATGGATAAGGTAGGATAGGAATATCTGGCTGGGAGCTTGTTTTCAGGCTGTGCACCAGATACACGTAGAACTCCCTACAGTGATTTCATAAGCTGACTAGTTCAACAACTTGCTACTTGTGTTGTCTTATTGAAATTTAGTTCGTTAACCAGTGAGGTTAATCAGCTTAAACTCCCCATCTTTCTCCTTCATTTGCCTGACCGGTTTCCGTCAGCTCAGATTTTGATAGCACAGGAGAAGTCCAGCTACATTTTGTATCAGGGCTGGCTGAAAAGCTTCAGCTGAAGTTGTCTGCACCTGGGACTCCATTCCCTCTGAGATGGAGTTTCTGAACACTGGGTTTTCATCCAAAGTCAAAACGCCAAACACGCTCTGCAAAGTAGCATGAACAAAGCACCATGTGAGATCTCCAATTTACATTGAGGACCTGAGATCACATGGCAGAAAACAATAACCTGAAAAGACGACCAGTTTAATTAAAAGCTGAATGACATATCAAATGCATTATTATGGGCACTATAGCATTTAGTTTCCTGAAAGTAACTAGAATCCAATAACACATAATTAATTACAGCTTATAAAAGACCTCTAGAATTTACACTGACCTCTTTTTTTTTTTTTTTCTTCTCCTTGAAAAGCTGGTGGTTAACTTGTTCATCAGTGTTTCCATTGTGACTTGGCCTGTGCGTTCCATCATCATGGGACTGTTGTATAAAACCATTTTGGATGCATTTCATCAGGGCATTCTACTTGTGCTCGGGTCATGGGCAAATCAATGACCGTTATGCATCTGCTTAACTTTACACATAGAAGAGAGGTGGTGTTTCAGAGTCTCTGGGAAACCATTTTCATATTCTGGAAAAAATGGTAGCATCCTGAAAAAGTATTGTCTGTACACAGGACAAAAGAAAAACAACCTGAAGTTTTTGTCGCTGTTGTTAAATTGAAAATAGTAATGAAGCAATTGCTTTTGGTCAACTGAATATTTTGTTTCCGTTCCAATATTTTATTTTTAAGACTTGAGTTGTTATTTTTGTGTTGTGATTAGCAATTTTCTAATGAAAAATACATACTAAAAGAAAGAAACACAAGCTTTTATGTATGTCAGAATAACTATTGCCACATTGTGAGCCTCTGGCAGCATGAGCAGTCTGGAGCTGAAGTTTCTTCAGCTGGAAATCAGCACAGGTGTGTGAAGGCAAACACTAAAATATAATGAAAAGGGTTAAGTAGAAGGGAAATGGAAAGGAATCTTGACTTGGCTCATGCTTCTGGATTAAAAAACTGTGAGAAGTTTAAGTCCTCCAGCACAGGTCTATAAAGTCCTACAATCAAATTGATTTCCAGGCAGGGAGAACAGCCTTTTGCATTGAGGAAATGACCACATGCATCATAGCACTGAAGGGAGTGGGAGGATAATGGGCAAATTTAGTTTTTCTTTGAACCTTATTCTGCTGTGACATGGAGGGGGTCCTCTGT
>NW_008621147.1:2566-23004 GCF_000691845.1 Merops nubicus | reverse complement strand
CTGCTGAACAATGGGAACTCACACAGATTACAGGAGCAAAACGTCTGGTAAAGTGGATGGTGTACTTATGTGTGCAAATATGAGACAAAATTTTAAAAGAGGAGGAGATATTGATTTAGTGCTGTGCACCTATAGTTTGCTGTGATGTTCTGTAAAGTAGACATAACACAGTGAGGGTCTATGGCTGCTCTCTTTTCTTGTCACTGCTGAGGCAAAGCAGGAAGGCAGAAAAATGGGGTTGTGTTAATTTCCTTCTGTTGAAAAGAGGTTTCCTCTTCAGAAAAGACCCCAAGACTAGATTAAAACAACATCCTGGAAATGATTCAGTGAAGCAACTCAACTTGTGAGAAGTCTTCAGCTTGCTCTCATGGGTGTGTTGCCATTGCAGTTAACTCAGTCCCTTAGGAAGTTGTCTCCTTGCAGCAGTGTGTATTAACAACAGATTGCTCTGGGTTAGTAATGAAAATACTTTCAGTACAACTATGTTTGGGGAAAAAACTATTTCAAGAGTCCTACAGAAAACCCCTGTGAAGTCTCAGAGTCTCCTGGGGCTGATGTAGGCAGGTGTTACACACGCAGTGTTATTGCAAGACCACAGTTGTGTTCGTAGTGTGTGTGTGAGAAGCTAACACCCACCTCGCCTCCTAACTTTGGAACCTAGGGACTGATTTCAGCCACCTCTGATGGAAATGTGGTCATGTCCAATGTATTTAAGTTCATCCATGTTTCATGGAAATAGATGCTGACTGAAGGGTAAAAGCTTAGAAATATCCTTTGTATGCTCCCTAACCACGGGAAATGGTTTCCCTGCATAAAAATCCTCTGAAGAGAGGGTGACCAATACAGACTTCAGCCATGTATGTCCTTGCAATCAGTTTTGCACAGAAGGAAGAAAAGCAGCTGTGATTGAAATATTCTGTAGAGCTGGATGAAAAATAGAGAAAATGTTATCTAAAAACATCAAATTTTTTTTTTTTTGCCTTTTCCCCCTGAAATTAAAAATAGTGATGGGAAATTGCAAACTTCAGCCAGTTGTAGTTATTTAAGCAATTAATACAAGTTGCTCAGCCAAGTTAAGCTTTTTCCTTTATGAGTTCATTTTTTGATTCTTTAGATTCATTACTTGAAGATGATCTCATGCTATGATATAAGACATACATATCAGTTATCCAGGGCTGACTCTTACCTGGCCATTTGCTCTGACTATTGATTTCTCTTGGTATTTTACTTCTGAATCAGGTGATAAGATACCAATCTGATTATGAGGTGATGTGAAACTGAAATACATTGATATACAATAAGTTCCAAAAAAGCTAATTGAGAAACAAGTGAAACACAGAAGCCAATCCTTCTCAACATTGACATCTGTCTTCTAAAATACAGAAAATCATTTAAATGTTTCCAAATCTTCTTAGCTAACAGACATCACATTAGTTGCTTTAAATATAAGGATGTACCCATGTAATTTTTTTTCCTGAAATACTTTGAGATTGTTAAAAGATCTTTTAGTTAGTGAAATGCACTTGATTCATTATTCTTGTGCTTTTATAGCTAGATTTATTATTTTTAAATAGGGGGTGTGTTTCTGAAGGAATTGTCTTTTAAAGTAGCAATTCTTATTTAGTCTACCTCTAAATAGCTTTTTAGGAAGATACAGAATGTGCCATTAATTTTTGTGCCTTCATAGAAACGTTGCTAAAGTGAGACACAGGGTCATTCTTTCATGTGTACTGGTTTCCTTAAGTCTACTGGCGTCAGAAAGGTGCTGGTTAATAGCTCTGTCTTTTAAGCTTTAAATAATTCAATTCCTTGGGCTACTACATACCCTTCTTAAAACTTGGCAATGCCTAAGCCTTTTAGCAAACCTGATACAAAAAGGACACAATCTAAATAGCTGAATTTGAATTTGAACATAACTCCTCATGGCTTAATGGCCAGTTCCAACAACAACAACAAAAACCTACAGATTATTTTTTTTTTTACTTGTTAACTGCTTTTTTTTTTTCTTCTTTCTTTCTTTCTTTCTTATGTGCAAAGCTATTACCAAGAAATAAAGCCTAAAAACGTAACCCTGAGTCTTTGGGAAACGCTTAGAAACACAATTCAGTTGCAGTCCCTGCTCACACTAGTAAATGAATTGCTGCCAAATCCATGAGAAACCAGAGAGGCCCCACTGAACAAAGGCACAGCACTGGGAAGCTGATGCTTGTCCTGCTATATAAGGATGTGTTTGAAGGAATGTGACAGTGCCCATGAAACTGAGGGCAGTGCCCCAAGTCAGTGAAAACCTGCTTAGCTGCTTCTTCACCAGTGAAGTACACAGTGAATCTTCTAAGCAGTGAGGTGATCCTGGTTAGCTTTGCAGGAGTGGTACATTTTCCTGTGCTTAATTATTTAAAGGAAGCTGCATAATGGGTCTTTGGAATTGTGTGACCCACTAATCAATCCATCCACTTTTGCATAATGCATGTGGCATCAATGTTATTCCATTTCAGGATCACTTAGGAAAAACTTGCCAGTCTGCTCATTGCTCCTCTGCAGCGCAAACACAAACACACAGCTTGCAGTGCCATTTGCCTTCTGTGCTTGTTTAGAGCCAGCTGTAAATGTTCCCAACAATTAGCATTTAAAGAAGAAAAAAGAAGTCTGTAAATGCCTACCTGTGAGTGAGATCACTCAAGATGCCTGACATTCGGACCTGTGGGAGGTTTCCTTCACAGTGCTGTGGGACGCTAGGCCCTTACTGTGAGATCCTTCAGAGGAGTACTCGGTGAGCCTTGCTCTGCAGCATGGCATTGCTGTCCAGCTGGGGTTCTTCACCTGAAACCTTTTCTTCATCCTATGTCTGAAGAATGAACCTTTCAGACAGCTGAGCAGGACTTACTCTTGCCTTTTGAATGCCAATTGCTGCCACACTCTAAACTTAAGGAAAGCACTACCCATGCTTACTGCCCATGACGGCCTAGCAGAGCTCAGACTCTCCTTCAGCCCTCTTCTTTCACCCTTAGGGAAGCTCCTTTAAGTGAGACTTTTTCTGCTGAGGTAGAAAAGGATGTTCTTCACACTCTAGATGAAGAAGAGTGGTAGGGAATGAAGAAGCTCAAAGGAGAATGTGCTTCTGTAGCTTCATAGTTAGAAAATGTTTAGGGGGTCAAAATAAATCTTATGGCCTAGTCTGCAAGCTGCTCATCTGATGATTGTCTGGTGTGGTTTGTGTAGCAGGTGCTGAGGTGCTCTCTTTGGCTTACTTGGAGGCTGCCCTCCATCTGGGCAAGTCTGGAGTAAGAAAGGACAGCTTGTAGGGTGTAGGGAGAAGTTTTGCTGAGTTTTACACTACAGATTTGAATGAGGATTGGAACTGAGTGATCCTTGTGGTGCCTTCCAACCCTGACAGATTCTGATCTGTTTTAGCAGAGGACTTAGTAGTGTTGGCTTAATGGTTGGACTTGATTATTTTAAAGGTCTCTTCCAACCTAAAGGAGTCTATGATTGCATGATAGTGCAGATAAATTCATATACATGTCTCATCTTTTATTAGCTGTAGTTGAGTAACTGCTAACCAGTGCCTTGGGCTCTTGTGCACTCTGATGAACTCCTTGTCTCAAAGACTCCTGTGAACATTTTTCAGTTGTGGCAATTTTGTCTGACAGCTTTTTGGAGGACAGCATCCCTTTTGATGTGATAGATACATAAAAGCCACCACCATGGCATGACCCTTGTATTTTATTTATATTTCCATTGGTATTTATTCTCTCTTCTATGAACTGGGACTTTTCTTGCAAGGCTTTGTTTTAAGCCATGCAAAATACCACAGTAGGCCAAACTCTCAGAGTTTAGTCCTGCATGGTGCTAATCTTTCTGGCCTGGCTGCACTAAACATAGGTAAGAATTTGTTAACTAGTTAAGATTAAGAGTGTGCTGAACTGGTATTTCTTGTCTGAGGTCAGGTGTAGCACTTTGCAAGACTTCGATTAAATAAAAAATATAACTAACAAGCCATGTGGTAAGCTTGTGAAATCTAATGTACTCTCATTCTATCTCTATTTACATAGAAGCGCTTTTGAAATACCATTATTTTTTTGCTGAACCTCCATTCTTTTAGGAATTGCTATAGGATTTTCCATTATATATTCAGGATATTTTAATGGGCAATAATGAAATTTGTGGCTATGCAAGCTAGAAAAGGCCCATTGAATGAAATACTAGAGAATATAAGATGCTTGCCACAGAGGCCAGGGAAGAATTTTTCCTCTCTGCATGTCTATCATTGTGCTGTTGTACAGGTCCTTCATGAGGGCCGTTTGGGTCTGTTTTCCCCCTCATCTGCAGCACTAAGAGTTGCTTAATGCCAGATGTGTGACAGTAGAATCAACAGTTTTCTGGTCTAGTCCAGAGACCTATCTATCATTCCTTTTTCTTTAAATACTGTTTGCTGTTTTGACCTCTCCTTTTGGAGACTTTGAAATAAACTAGATCTTGCAACCTCCCTAGAGTATGCCCTAGTGATTGGTGTTTTGTTTGTTTTTTTCTTTTTTGTTTCATTTTGTATTAAAAGATCCCACAACAGTACATAATAGTGCCAGGAGGCTGAGTTTGAAAATTAGCTACTGCTTGCTTACAGGATGTAATTGTTTTCAAACTGTTTATGAAGTGTCTACATGGTTCCTGCAGGCTCCTGGGAGCAGCAGAGTATATCTTTGTAAAATATGCAGGAAACCTTGTGAAAGGAGAATTGTCTTTGACAGAGTATTGTGCCCCTCTTTGCCCATGAACTGTTTTAAACATAGTGCTCACAGTATTTGAGACCCACAGATGTGAGGAATTAAGGAAACCTTACTACCTAGTGACTTTTTTCCACCACGTTTTTAAAGATATATTCTGCCGGTGTCTGTTCTCACAGGAATAGTGTTTGGAGGAATAGTGTTTTGTTCCAGATTATTATATCTTTTGTTTTTGTTACCTTCATCTGTGTTTTGACGATACATTCCCCTATACGTTTGAGCTCTGTTGCCTGCTTAAACAAGCGATGTAGTCCACAACAGGATTTGCAAAAGTAAAGAGGAAGGAAGGAGAGAGGCTTCAGGAATGGAAGAAAACCTGCCAATGACACGAGGTTGGATAATACTTCCTCTAGTTATTTACTGGTGGTTTGAGATGAGTGCTGCTTGTGTTGCAATGCGTGCTGTATATATGTAGGGCAATGTGAAGTGTGTGTAAATGCTTGTGTGTAAATCATTAGATATTGAAGACATTTAGCCTCACAGAGGGAAGGAGAACACACTGCTGTTACAAAAACTGCTTTACTCTGGCTTTTGCTTCAGCAGTTTTGCTGAGTTTATTTTCTTTTTGTATCTTGGCTTCATCATCTCCTTGCTGGGCTCTGGTCTGTGGGAACAGACTGTTGCCTTTCAGTTAGGGTCAGTGCTGACTTTTTCCTTGAGAAAGTTTTTAATACTTTGAGAGAGTGGGGTGACAACATGGTCTTGTTCATGAATATAACATTTCATACTTGTGCATGGGGATTTACACCTAAACTGGTGCATCCAGTTATTTTCCAGTCAGTTGATACTATGAGTATAGTCTGAGGGAGTGGTTTCTTCACGTAACTCCCAGTCTGTGTTTGCACCAACCATTGAGTTTCTTTGGGCAAATCTGTCTTTAGCACAAAGCACTGAAGCCACGTTTGTAGTCTGGTATCAGACCCTCTCACTATGTGCAGTGGAAAGTAACAGTGGTAATTAATAATAATGTTTCAGCTTTAAGTGAGGGTTCCCTCTGCAGGAGAAGATCATGCGACTTTTCTGCTTTAAGAAGTCCCAGTATAACTTAGTTTTTAAATAATGAGGTTAATAATGGCCTTAATTGCAAATATTTTAAGATGGAAGATCTTCCAATCTCTGTTACTTGCCATAACCTGCAGGAAATTGTGTAGGGACTGAGAGGAGGATATAAAGAACGTTAATTACAGTAGTATCTTGATTAGATGCCTTATCTTCTACTTTTTCAGTTTATTTCTGTTTCTGTTAACTTGTTTTCATCGTGTATAAAGGAAGCAGAAGATTGCCTCTGTCTCTGCCAGAGACAAAGGTCTGTAAATATCCACTTCTAGGAGTAAATGATTATTAAAGATAGTGTGGCTCAGCAGACAGGGAGTCAGAAAAGGTGTTTGTCCTATTGCTTCCCTACAACTGCCTTTGTGAGCCCCAGTGTTGCCACCTGCAAAATAAAGAAGCTATTTCCCTCTTCTTAGAGCAATTTGTGATTGGTTGATGAAATGTGCTGTCTTTTAGCCAGACCTAGTTTCCAGAGAAATGTGTGTATCTTCAGAATTATTCTCTTAATTCATATTCATATTCTTTACTTAAGATTGATGATTCCTAGTCTGAACTGGATAAAGAAATTCAAATACACTGACTTCCTCCCCACCCTTTTTGATCTGTAGAGTTGCAGGAAGGCTTGTCATACCAAGATGCATATCCATCTACAGGTAGTCACAGATGATACAAAGAACTATAACTTGATAGGTTTACATTTGTTTATCTTGGTCCATTTCACAGCTGCAGTCACAGTAAGTTCATGAGGTGCACCCTTTCAGAGTCTGAAGTATTTGGATGTATACTTTTAAGACTATCTTTACTGGGTAGTCTTTTTAGGTGAAATCCAGGTCCTCACCGAAGGAGGAGTGGAATTTTGTCATTGACTTTTTAAGGACTAAGACCTTAACCCTTATATCTAGTGGTAATGATAGGTAATGAACATGAGCTTTTTAAGAAAAGTGCCCTGCAGTGTTTCTTCTGCAATGCACAACACACACAAATATATTGTAGATGTAATGATTTGTTCAATGAACATAAAAGCTGGTTGCATAAAGGAGATTTATTTTTAAGCGATTATTACCATCTGTCACTAGGTTTCATTGTGCTGCAATAAAAATGTTTCAGATTCTCAGCAGTTCAGTCATATAAAAACCCAAGAGGACTAGTTTCTTGTGATGGCATTCCCCAGCTCTACCCTTGGAATTGCCTCTCCAGATGGTGAGTATATGAGATTGGAAATACATGAGACATGGATGAGGCTCAGCTAAGAGCTTCATAAGTGCAGACTGCAAAACTGTTCAGGGTGAAAAAGTTGGCCTGGATTTTGGAAGGTGGGTATAATCCGTATCTAACTTCTACAGTCTCCTAATCATATTGCATCCTTAAAAAATATGGGAACACATATTTGCCTGTGGTTTTTGCTGCTTTCCTCTTCATTCTGTGTTATTTCCCAAAGACTTGGAGAGAAAAAAAGGATAAAATTGAAGGATTGAACAAGTGGAAAGGTTTTTCATCTTCCATTCACTGCTTTAGTCTTTGAGGGGAATCTCATTGTATTGAAAAATGGGTCCTGCCCAATGCAAAATGTTATAGAGATAAGCAAAACAGTTTGGAATTTGCTGATGACGCAATTTTGGTCATCCCAAGGCTACACTCTGATCAGCACTGTAATCAAAAAGTACATATGTTGTAACTAAATACTTGCAGTATTTCTTCAGAGAAGGTAATTGAGCCTTTTTCTAGCTAAAGAGTTGTAGCACCTAGTTATCCAGGCCTTAGATTTTGACCTCTTGCTTTTGTCTCTCAGGCTTCACTGTATGTCTCTCCTCTCCTAGGACCACAGGCTATTTACTGGCTATCTACAGGCCATCTAGTCTGGAGGATCATTTTGTGTTCTTCCTAGGTGACTGCTTCTTTATTCTGTATGACATCGGGTCACCTCCAGCAGGAGGAACAGGCGGTTACCTCCCAGAGTACCCTAAATATAGAGCTCACTGCTCAGCATATAGAAGGGTTCAAAGATTCATTGGGTTCACTCTGGTTCAGAGTAGTTCAGATATGTCCAGACACTGGGAGAGTACCCACCACCAAACCTATTTCTTGGATGATGTAATTAATTTCTCTGTGTGTGCAAGAAGAAAGCACAGAAAGTAAATTGAGTGTAAATATGTGTGTTCCTGAACCCAGAGAAAGTCTGGGTCAAGAGGACCTCTCTGTCTAAAATCTCATATACATCCAGATGCCTCTGCATGCTCGTGTCTTTCATGTATGATGGGATTGTTTAAAAAAACCATGGGTTTTCAGTATCTTAAAATTGGTCTCCCCTAGGCTGTGAAAATTTTGGGACATAGAAACCACACATGAAATGTAACTGTAGCCTCTGACAGGAAAACCAAAATGGCTTCCATGCCTTTGAGTGCAGGATTGATGAGTAACAACCTGATTATTGACACAGCTTCCTGCACTCATTAGTTACTCTTTGCTTAACATCTCTTGAATGAATCTATAGCTCCTCTGGCCTCCTTTAGCCTGTGGCACCATTACAGGGAGTGAGTGACAGATGCTTGCCTATTGTGCTATGCTAATTTTCCCTGTTAAAAGCTTAAAGCATGTTACAACTCCAGACCATTTTCTGTTGAAGGGCTTCTCCAGAGTTCGGAAGGAAATCTGTACAATTCCTAGAGAATGTTTTTGCCTAGAAGGACCTGCCAAAACACTTCTGTGCAAAACTCTATAGCTGCTAGCCTGATGAACATGGTGTTGCCCTTCCAGCCGTTGCAGTTGGTGTGGGCTGTCTTGCAGAAGCCCTATTATCTGTTGGCACAAGGGAGATCTTTCCTCAACATTGTTACTGATTTTAACAGTAACAAGCTAACTCTTTAGTTTAAGTTATTTAGGAGGTTTGCAAGGGCAGCTTGCTTGGACGTCTGCAGTTCTCATTGTAGTATGAGGAAGAGCAAGATCCACCTCTGTTTATTTTTTTGTCATTGTTGTTGTTTCCTTTTTTTTTGTTTGTTTGTTTTGTTTTGTTTTTTTCCCCTGTTTTGCTGAATCTCTTCTCACAGAGGTATGTACAGTTTTGGGTAGGAGCTGGTGGCAGCAATCTGAGCATCTGTTTGTCTGCAGAGCTATTCCACCAGCCCCTTTAAGACCTGCCTTCCTCCTGTTTGCCATGAAAACATAAAACACAGAGAAAGTAGAAGGAAAGGAAAGAAGAGTACTGACAGGGATGAAACTATGGTTCACTCCTTCAAATCTAGCACTTTATTTTTTCTTTCTTTCCTTCCCCCCCTCCTGTGGTTCCCTGTAGTGATTGACAGAAGTTCACTTTTCCTGAACTATAGGTAGAACATGGCTTAGGATGGTTTTCTTTAATGAACTAGCACTCTCTTTCATATCTCCTCTCTTCTCTCCTCTGCCGTGGAATCTGAAAAACCTTTGGTATGGGAAGAAAAAGGAAAGGAAATAGCTACTAATTTTGGATTTTTCCATCTGAGATCAAAAGTAGCAATACTGAAAGTTAGTATTTTGCTATAAGCAAGTGATCAGTTCACTCTGATCACTGAGGACATCAATCATGTTCTCTATTTGTGCCCTGGGAAAACCAAAGGAGAGTGATTTTTGAATCTTACCAAAGACTATTAATGAAAAAAACAAAAAAAAGAGTAACATGAAAGAAGGAAAAGGGGAAAAAAACCCTACTATTGCTATTATAAAACTTTTAGCTGCATCCTACTGAATCCATTTCTTGGTGTTTTTGTCAACTTCATAAAATTGTTCATTTGGTATTTTCTTGTTTGAGTAATGCCTTAAGCTCTTGGGAATTATTGCTTTGTTTCAATGGCTGTTGCATTCCATGGATTTCTATGCCTTGTTCTTGTGAGATGTTTTATATTTTACATGATGAAAGGATCAATATTATACACATAAATAATATTGACTGTTTTTATTGTTTAGACATGTAGTTTTCAGCTGCAATATAGGCTGATGATTTTGAGAGGTTTTCAGTTCCATGTGTGCCAGTCTCGGTCAATATTTTTTTTTTCCTGTGGAGTGTTTTGTAGAGCCATTTTCTTTCCTTGTACTTGTGCTTTGTTCCTCTCATCCTCCACTGTCCTTCCTGAAGACAAAGGTGTGGAAGATGTACATGCGACGTCTGTTTGCCTGTCAATAAAAGTGGAAGCACTGAATAACTATTTGATACTGTAAAGAAGGATCCAATTTGGATTCTTTTGTGAAAGTCTGGGGCCCTGGGCAGGACTTTTCAAGTGGTCTCTGAGCAAAGAGCTGATTGTCTCTGGTTTGGGACTGGCTTTTTGTGGCTTGCACAGTGCATGCTGTTACTGAACATACTTCCCTTAGCTATGGCTATAAGTGCTGTGCTTGGACTGTTCATAAGTCCTTTCCTTTGATAGGTGCTAAAAGTACCAAATAGCTTACACACAGATTTGTTTGATGGTCTTGATCCTGTATGGCTCTGGGAACCTCTTTTTACTGAAGGAAATTTTTACAACTCTAGTTTTGAAATGCTTTGTGCTTTCCAAGGCTGGAAAGAGATAGTGTTTGCCTGAACTTCATGTCCAGGCTGTCTCCCAAAATGTTACAGCAAATTATTGATAGCAGAATCAAATACAGCCCTTCACAGTTTTCAAATATATTTTCACTTATCTTTTTAGCAGTGTCAGTGCAATGATGGTATGCTTTCCTCAAATCAAAAGAAAGATGTCAGAAAGTTTTGAAAGGGAGCTAGGTTATTTTTCATTAGCAGTCATGCTGCATAGGTACATACCTGCCTTGTTCTTCATAAAGGTGTACTGGAAATGTGAGCAAGGATGGATTTATCTGGACATACACTACTTGATGCTTGTGAAATGCTGTCTAAATTTTCTGTGCTTTCTAATTAGTTTGAAATAGGATCAAATCCAGAGAGTGTGAAGTATAGAACAGATTCCACACCCTAAATTTCCTCAACTTAGAAGAAATTTTTAAAGTGTTTTATAATCTCGTGCTTTTTAGGATGTCTGTGTCCATCTTGGGCTGTACTTCAGTGAGTGCTCTGAACTCCGGGTGACTTCTGAGACCCTGTATCTCAGCCTGTTCTCACCACATTCTTGCAGCCTATATTAGGGCATTGGTGACAGCCCCTGAGACTTCAGTTCCTGTGAATGCCTTGTCATGTAGTGATTTTTTCCAAGTTTATCTCACATATTTGTAGGTAGACAGGACTTACTTTGTTTTATATGAGCCTTTGTGAGGATGGAGTGGGTCTGTTTGGAAGTTCCTTAGTTTTTATTGCCTTGAAAGTGCAGGAATAGGAGGCAGATGGACTATATTGTGTTACTCCCAGTCCTAGAAACCTTTTTGATCAAAGTTACAGTACAAGTATAGTATTGGTATTGTCCTGTGGTCTGTTGAGACTTCAGATGTCTGAAGTACATATTAATTAAACATAATGTATTTTTGACATAAGTTAAAAGCTTTTTTTCTATCAAAAGATACTGTAGTGGTCCTATCCTAACAACAATTCCATTTATCAGACTTCATTAATTTTTAAATGCTTTAACAGAGCTTACTCAAGAATGAAAGGAAAAGGTAAAGAGGCATGAAAACCAGAATGGTTCATTTTTATGGAATCTTATTTTTCCTTCTTCAGGTACCTCTCATCACATTTGTGTGCATAGTTTGTTTTCTTTGGTAAGTTCTGAGGGACTCAGCACCAAATGCACCTTTCATTTGGAGAATCTTTGCTACAAAGAGAGATCATTATAAAGTTCAGAAAAGTTGGAAGAGAAGCTTGATCCCCCAAGATCTGCCTCTGCATATATTTGGTCAAATTCTCTGTCAGACTAGCACTGTTCCATTCAACACATGCAGTTTTTCACCTGCTGAAAGATGGATGTCCTACTTAATGTGGCACATACAGACTTAAACAAATGTCTGATTGAAAAAGAGCATGAGAAAAAGTTACAGCAGAAGGGAAGAGATCCAATAAAAACAGAGACATGTTGAATCATTGTCTGTCATCTCTCTAACTAAGAGTCCTAGTCAGTGTGAAATTAAAGATATTTTTATCCTTGAGAGAATCACAGTAGGTCAAGGGAAATGTTAACCTTGAAGTCTGTTGTCTAGGTCAGCTGGACAATGATCAATGCTTCAATAGTGACTTAAGAAGTATTTCCAAATTGGCTTTGGGAGAATGTTTTTATCTTTGTTCTTTTCCATTTATTTTCTATTCAGGAACACAAATGTTTGGATAGTTCCCAAATAGTCACTGGAATCCGTGAACACTGCCCAAGAGGCAAAAAAGATCAGATCCTCAGCTGGGGTAGATCACTATGACATCACTGTAGCAAGAGTCTCAATCCTGTTTGTTAAAATACTTTGGGGCTGATGATGTTTCAAGATGTAGACTAGGTGAGAAGTTATGCAAGTCAGCAATGCTAAGCACTTACAATTTCTGCTGGAGAATATTGTTTATGTATATTTGCTGTGGAGTTTTCTTGCTGTCAAAGTCCGAGTTTCCTCAAACTTCACCATCAAGAGATTACCTTTGAAAGCAGTCATTACCTGTCATGGTGTAATATATAATCCTGGAAATTTCAGAGAGAGACACCTGCAAAACTGAATAGTGTCTTGTTTTCTTTATTGCATTGCATTGCTGCAGCACAGTGACAGTCAGGAAGCAGCAGTGAATTAAGCTGTGGTGTAACGTGAGGGACTGTGTATTTGCTGAGTGCTTGGTCACTTGAATGTTCTTTTTAAGTAACTCCTTTTTCTCTGTGTAGACTTTCTGTTTGTAAACAGCATCACATCTTGGTCAAAGTAAAGTAAATATTTTTAGATGAAGCTGGTTGAATAATGAGGAATATAAGAAAAAGACACCAAATGCCCAGTCAGCTCAGGGAAACAGCAAGTCTGTAGTCTCTGATAGTGCCAGGGACCAGATACTGCAGACAAGATGGACAGTACTATGGTAACCTGTAGAGAGGAGTCCATGTCAGTTAATATTTGGTGATAAAACTTGAACTCTTATGCTCTTGTAATTTTTTTGGATATACTTGTTGTCTTTTTTTTTGTAGACTTAATGCTGATTTCTGTTCTATTTGCTTTTAGACTTCCTGTTGATATTCCTCCTGCCTCTGTCTCTCCCAGACACTACATTCTTCTTGGTTTATGGTTTTACCATTTTGATATTTTCCTTTCTGATCAAATAAGGAGTTTCTGTTATATACACTAATGTGTTGCCATCATTTAACTGCTCATAACTTCATAAACTTACCAGTAATATTCCATGGGTTGGAAAATGAACTGAAGTTAGTGACTGCAAATGAAAGTGAAGAGAGAGGCTGTAAATTGGATGGATTTGTTTGTGTTCTCACTTAAACACTAACTATAATGAAGAAAAGAAAAGGCAGATTTTTCCAACTTGATACAAAGATACTCAATTTAGCAAAGTGGTGAATTAGATAGTTGTGTTGAACATGCTTCTGATTTTCTACAGTAGCAGTTGCTCCAAAGTGCTGTCTTTAACATGAACTGGTAAGGCATCCCTTCTCAGAAGGGATTTGTACAGTTCAGGAACTGCAGAAAACATGAATAACTAATAAAGGCTAAGCATAAGCATCAGGTTTTATTGTGGCCTTGAGAACAGTTCTCCTATTCTGCATAGCAGAGATTGAATCCTGAGAATTCTACCAAACAGGCTTCTGATGGCTTCTGCAGAAAATGGTTTGCAAACAAAGCCATTTGTCCTGCAGGGCAGGGTGCATATGTGGGGACTTCACACTGGAATTCATATGCACTGTGGTAGAAAATCCATTCATCAAGTCATGGGCTTGACTGAGCAGTGTTCTAGCAGAGACACAGCTGGGCTTGCTGTGGCTAGAAGTGAGCATGGAGATATTCTACTTCAAATTTTACAGACTTGGCTGCAAGGGCCATATCAACCTACCATCAGCCAAAAAGAACAGAAAAATTATTGTCACCCTGTTGATATGCCAGTACTGGGTTATATTTTGTATACCTTTCTTCACAAAGAATTTAGGCAACTGTCTGAGTATATGCAGCAGGGGAAAGTGCTGAGCTGGAGTTTTTACTGTTTGTCACAATATTTGGATTGCAGCTCAATAGCTTTTCTATTGTACTGGAAAATTCTCTCTATGATAAAAGAGCACAAATTGTAAAAGCAACTTGTTAGGAATATAGTTTGCTTATCCTCTACACAGACAGAGTTATTCTTCCAGATACAAGCTGGAAAAGGTCTCTCACTTTGAGATGTACATTTAGGATGGGGACAGAGACAGTTTTCTGACAGCTCTATAAAATTAACGCTTCTTTATGTCAGTGTTTTACTGCTTGCTGTGTTTAAAAGTTTTTTTCATTACCACTTAACATCCTTTGCAGGGAAAGAAATTTGCCTTTATATGACAGTACAACTTGACTGTCACTGACTTTCAGATTGTCTATTAAAAAAGATAATTGTGAGGGGCAGATCAGACCTCAAGGAGGCCTTCTGAACTGAACCTGTTTCAAGGGGGGAAGCCAGAGCTGTCAAAACTTTGACTTTCTAATTCCTAAAGAGACGTTAATTCACTTGGCTGCATGATCTACTGGGAGTAGAAATGAAACTCCACTTGTACGACCTCTGGTGTCAATCATTATGGGAGGCATCTGCATTTAGATTGTCAATGCCCAAACTTTCTTTACCTTCTGAAGCATGAAATCACCTTTCAGATGAAGAAAGAAATATAACCCCCCATTCTAGAGAGATGTAGTTGTTTTGTCTTCAGTTACACAGAGAAATGTTTAAACGCTATATTCTGACTTCAGCATCAACCAGTCTCTTAGAAGTTGTCTGCTTTGCAAGAGAAAAATTCACTGTTGTTTTTCAAGGGGTCTACTAGTGCTTCTTATTATTTTAGGGCTTCTAACTCTCCATCTCTAAGCCAAAGGGAGATTTATCACTAGCTTTGACACTGTTGGCAGAACTGGGCCCATAGCGTCCCACATTAGGTGCTCTTTTAGGCCTGTGTTCCTGTGGCACAGAAAAGAATATGGAAGTTGGTATTGTAATGAAACTTTACAGACTGGAAGAGAAGGTTAGGTGGTAAGCTGCAGCAGCAGGATGCCTGCTAGTGTGTTTGATATGCAGTCCTTTAACACCATTGAATCCGTGTGTTTCTTTGGGCTGTTTTAGGATGTTTTGTGCTAAGTCTTTATGATACATGCTGATATTTGTTTTGTTGGTGGATTCACACAGTTCTGTGGAATGCCATTTAATTATTTCACAATGAAGTCACCAAAATGAGACCTAATCATACATTTAATTATACAATGTTTGGGCCAGAGACCATCAATTGTTTACTAGGGCAATGGTTTTCTCTTTGCTGTTTTTGCTAATGCTCATGACAAAGTTCTTGCCCATCACCCGAGTGAGTCAGAGGCTTCCTATTTACTGTGAGGTTATGTACAGCTCAAAAGAGTTGTTCTGGCCCTAAAAAAAAATATATATATATACTTTTGATAAACTACTGAAAAGGTTAGCTTTTATTTTCAAAGCTAACAAGGTCACAAAATAGACATGGTAATTCTCTCATTCTTTGAAGTACATAATACTTTTATCCACTCTAAATGTGCCAATTTTAAGCACAAACTTAGTTGGACTGTGTTGGTAAAGTGTATGTTAACAACTTCTGCTTGATTGTGTCTGCCACAGCCTTCCAGGTATACTCTCCAGGTAAGGTGTGCTTCAGTCTGTGTCAGCCCTCTAACAGCAGTCCTGTTCCTGTCCTCCTCATTTAGATTTATGCTATGATATGTTTCAGTGTTCATTTATTACCTGAAACAATTTTCTACCTGTGGTAGAAAGGCTTAGTATCAAGTGAGGTAAAATAACTCTCAAGGATCCATGGAAATAGAGCTAGAAAATTTGCTCTAGTACATGCAGTTGACACTATAGCTTCAGTAAAAGGAATGAGAGTAAAAAACATAGGAAGGGCTACACTGCACAAAATATTTCAGAGCTTTCCTCTCAGAAGGGCAGGTATACCAAAGAACAAGATAGGGCTGATTTGTTTCCAGTCACAGACCTCTCCTGAGTGCATTCAGTACAGCTGCCATCTAGATCAGTGACAGAGCTTTCAGAGCAGGCATTGCACATGAGGAAATATATAATGGAACTTGGGATTTCAAAACCTGGGCATTTCTGTCAGACCTCTCAGGTAAGACTGCTGTGCTCACTGTTAAAATGTGGTTATGGTAGGAGAAATTAGTTAAAAGTGGTGCATCCTTTACTCACCATATTTACTATTTTTTGTGAATCAGGCAGGATTATTTTAATGCCAGACCATACTCCTCTGGATTTTCTTAGCCCTTTACAGCCATTAAAGTTCAAAACAGTCCAGGTCTTTCTTTCCTTGTTCATCTACCACCAGATTTATTAACTGACACTCATTGGCTTTTCCTGCAGGATGACAATTGTTAAAGCATAGGGGGTGTGCTTGTTTGACCAAGGTTGTGTTTCCCTGACAGCAGCAGCAGTACAGCACGGAGCATAAAGCAAACAGCTGCACAAAGCAGGATGCTTCTTTCTTGTATTAACCACCCAAGGTACATGAGTCCAAAGCAAAGGATGCTGTTTGCATTCCTGGATAACTGTTGGCAGGAGAAAGCCCTGAATAAACAGCAGCCTGGTCTGAAGGGCTGCAGAAGGGTGCTGGAAAGGAATGTCATAGGATTCCCTGCATATAACATCACAGAGATTCCATAGATTGTGCCTCTGCATCTTGACAAACCCTTCACATGACAAGGCTGGCAATTAAACAGGAAAAAAGAAAACAAAAAACAGTGCAGAAGAGATCCCTGGAAGTAAGAAGAGTCATTATTGTCAAAATTTTCATTATTATCTTCTTGGTCATGAGGCACAGTGATCAGGAGTCAGCCCAGAACTGAAAGGATGGTGGGATTAGAAAGCAGGTTGTTTTGTCTCTGTCAGCAGACTGCAAGTTTGTTTATGAAAGATGTAAATTGAACTGAAGGTTAAATCTGCCTAATTTTTTTGTTCTTCAGCTGTTTATGTGGACTGACATGAGTCCAGCAGCATTATGCCATGAAGCTCTTTGCAAGACCTAAAGCTCATAGAGGCCTGAATTTCTCTATCCCTAGAAAATTGCTAGAACTGAGAAGGGACATGGATATAATTAGAGACTGAAGCCTTGAAGAAGATTTGTTCTTTATTCTTCAAACCAGAAGCCACTTGGCATGTTCTACTTTCCTTTTTCTGGTATTCAATAGGATATGAATATAGGTAAACAGAATCATTTGTTTGCAAAGATTGCATGGCAAAGTATGAGACATAAAAGAACCTAGACTGCAGGATTATACCAACCCCCTGCAAATATGATGCCTTGCTGTGCCAGTGTTGTAAAGGAGTATTTCACCATATTGCATGGCATTTACTCTATTCGAGGGCCAGTTTCATGCCAGGTGTAATATGTCCTGCATCTCACATGACACGTTTTGGCAGCTGTTGCCACATTTCTGTATTGTTAGCACAAATTCTGTTGTCTTCTTGACATAATGAAGATGCTAGCATGCTACCCAACTGTCATTAGATAATTCTCTGTGTCAAGTCATGTGACTGCATGTTCTACACCCTTTTACAAAAGATCTATTGTTCCTTGTCAGATAGTCTTGGTTATATGCTTATTAGCACATTAAATAACCTGCTTAAAATGTCACCTGAAGCAGTGCAGAAAATCATCAATACCAAGTGTGAATTTAGCCCAGATGCTTTGAACTTGTATCTGATACGCCTCATGTCTAAAATGTTCCACAGAAAAATTCAGCCAAACATCAAAGTAGAGCTTTCCCATGAGCCTTCACATCCCGAAGAGCCAGGCAGTGGAAAGCAGCCAAGTAAGTTCATACTGCAAAGTCGTAACTCACTTTCCAGGGAGTGATGAGTCTGTCATCTCTCACTACTCAGTTTTAAGAAGCAGGAATCCTTCAACCAGACCCCAGGAGTGCAAGCTAGTGACCCTGTTAATCTCTCCTCTACTTCAGTGTCATCTTTTTTTTTTTTTTTTTCCAAAAGCCATCTGTACATCCTGGCCAGCAGGAAATCAAAAAGTAACTTGTCTTCTCAGTAACTAGGGCACCTTTCATCATGTGAAACAAAGTGGCTGTTTTTAAACTAGAGTCTGTGCTGGAAACTTGAAGGCATCATGAAGAACCTCTATCTGCAGAAGGCAGTGGGAAGAGTCCTTCTTACTGCACCTCGTGTTTGCCACGGCTAACTGCGAGGAGGGCTGCTGGTTGTGCTGCCATTTGTTCTGGTTGAGATGGCTGAAATGTTAGGCAAGAGGAATGAAGATGGACCTTCTGGGTTAGAAAAACCTATAAATATGTATAAATTAATATATGACTGTAATATACAATTATATGCCTCCTCTTCTGTGTGCATACTGGGAAGTATTGATCTGGCCCTTCAGAATTCCTCTGCTGACCACTGCTGAGATCTCTCAGTAGGAGTGCAAAGCTCTGCAAGCCATCTTTATGATGGCTTTGAGCAGTCCCAGATCCATCTCTGCTGCAACTATCTGTTTTATAACACCATCTGTCACATCTACAAGAGGGAATATAGGTGTTGCTGGGTCCACATCATGTCCAGGTCATCAGGGTTTGCCTTTTTTAAAGCTTGATCAGTGCTGACCACACCAAAGATTAATGCTCTGTGTGTGTGATGTACGTGTGGCTCTCAGATATCTGATTTAATTTTTTTTTTTTTTTTCTGATTTAAAAACTGGGCTGTATATAGTCCAATTTGCTACCAGGATTAAATCTCTTCCACTTCTATAGAGGTTAGGTAGACTGTCTTTTGATCCAGACTTATTCTACATACTGGATGTGAATAAGAGAAAACAAAGACCCTGTTAGTCAGTCTCCTTTAGACTCAGAAGCTTAAAGATCTTTTTATGAAGACCACAATTCTGAATGTTAAAGCATGTATGTGTGGAAGAGAACCCCTGGAAAGAGGGAGAATGCTTAGTTGTATCTTTTTTTAATTAGCAGCCTATATTGTGTGTTTATAATAAAGTCTTACTGACAAAGCTAGGAACATTTCTTAAGCTCCAGATGGCTGCTTTGCTTTATGACTTGCTGTAGGGTGCAGACTTTGATTTTATATTTTTTGATAATCTATCTTGATTATTCTACTAATACTCATTGTGCTCCCTATGCTACAACAATATCCTTTGAGAAACTGTTTCCTTTGAGAAATTTCAAGGTTAAGAGAGTCTTCTTTGGCTATATAATTTCTTTTTCTTCCTTTTTCTTAAGGCTAGGACCCATAATTTTGATAAAATATCTTTAAATGTTTCCTAGTGACAAGAATCTCATTCTTGGCAGTGTCTTTCAATGGATGGGGAAAGGTCTCATATTCCCTTATCTTCAGAAGCTCTTCTAAACATACTCAGTGTATGTGACCACCACCAAAAAGACACATGAGAGAATTTGGTGGAAAGTAAGTACAAAAGGCAAAGCTGCACTTCTTTTGTAGGGGTGACAGAGGAGATGGGAGCAGGGAATCCAAAGCCCTTGTGCTGCTGAGCGAGATCACCACATCAGGAGGTGGATTGACAGGATGCAGTACTGTGCCATTGCAACACCTTCAGAATCAGAATATCATTGTCATAAATAAGTGTCCATTTAGAAGGAGGAAATAAGGAACTTTAAAGAAAGGAGAATATTGACTTGTCTGAGCAGTTGGCATTTTGATTTTATTCCATCTCTCACTCTCCAGGTTAAAATGTACCTAAATACCTGGAGCTCAGTTTTTGCCCACAGGTGTGGTCTTCTAAGAACCCTGCATCACCTCACAGTTACAAAGTGAGCAGCACAGGGCTGCATTCTCCACAGAGCCATGCTGCACCTTGCAGTCTCTCTGAAAAGGCTTCTTGGAACAAACTGTCGAGTTAAAAGGAATTCCTCTGGTGTGCTGGGTCTGGCCAGGGCAGGGTTCATTTCCACAAGTGGCTGCAGCTGGGTGGGGCCACTGCTGGGGTAAACAGCTGACCCAGCCACGAGGGGGGTTTGGTACCATACCCCTATGAAAGGGAGGGGTGGAGCAGCATTTGTTTTACTGCAGGTTAGCTTGAGGCTGGAGCAGGGAGAGCTGCTGCCTCTCAGGTAAGGGGTTCATTAACACTTGCCTTATATATTATCTCATTAGTATTAGTGTTAATATTGTTATCTTCTCTCTCTGTTGCTGTATTAAACTGCCCCTAGCCTAACTCATGGGCTTTCTGTTCTCCCCTGACGTGTGTGGGGGTGCATCAGGGACAGTGGCTGCTGGGGTTCAGCTCCCGGCTGAGGCTCAACCACAACATCTGGCTACCTGGGAACCTTCATGATCTCTGTCTTCTCTGGACATGCCCTGTCACAAATAAAACTTTAGTAAAATTATTTCAGATTAACTGTGATTTGCTTCTGGGTTTTCTTGGAGGGAGAGAAATGTATGAATTGTGACACCAGAAAGCATCCACAGCACCCTCTCTCTTCCCAGAAAACAACCCAGATGAAATGGGCCAAAGTTGTGTCTGAGAGAGCAGGACTGAGTTGCAG
>NW_008621147.1:0-2535 GCF_000691845.1 Merops nubicus | reverse complement strand
GGAATGTGTTGCAGTCATAGCTCTAAATTCAGCTTTATGTCCTTTCTTAAAACAATGTCCTGTATTGAGCCAGCACGAGGCTCCTGGGCTGCACGCTGGCATCTGGGTGATGTGCCATCCTGGGCAGTGAGGTTTGTTCTGGTGTTCTCTGACACCTTCAACAGGCTACTTATTTTGTTCATTTGGAAGAAGAGGTATTTTGTGCAATGTTCAAAGATAATCATTGCTGTCAAGATTTCCTTGGCCCAAATCAGTGTTGGTATTTATTTATTATTTTTTTTTTTCTCTCTAGAAAAACAGAAGAGGGAGCGAATCATAGCAATTAGTCCAAAACTTAGCCAGGGATAGGTGCAAATATCCTATGTCCCTTGGCAATTCCCTAATTTCTAGATAAGAATTAGTGCTGTGGCCTGAATCAGTTAATTTATTTACAAAGTCACGTAATGCTAAAAGAGAGTCTCTCTGTTTTGGAGAGCAGAAGGGAACAGACTTAAGCCTCTGATCTAAGTGAGAATGAAGCAAGGCAAAGATTTGAACCTGGGGTGGTCTTCAGTTCCAGTGAGCATGTCAGTCTATCAGCTGTATGTAGGGTCATTCTCTTTATGATGGGTGAGGTTCTGTGTTCTCAATTGGTTTAAAAATAGTTCTACCACAATTTAAAAAAAGAAAAATACTGAAATTACAAATTCTAAATAAAAGGATATTTTTTTTAATTGGCCCATGTAGCTTAGAATCATTTAAGGTCTCAAAAGAAGGTGGTTAAATTTGTCCTAATTCAGAGGTTCACCTGTGCTCAATTTGCACATATTTGTCTTTAAGTTACAGTTAAAGCAGTGACACTACAACAGCAAAATTAATTTTATAGGTATTTACATCTCTTCAGAATTGTCTGTCGAATTTGCTTTATTTAACTAGATTCATAGAAAAGCTAGAAAATAATTAGTCTACTAATTCTGGTGTACAAAAAATAATACTGGCTTGAGCTTTGTTTGTGTATCCCAAACTAAGAAGTATCTTTCCTAACTGCTTCCTAATACAGCTGTCTCTTTCTTTGGTGGGTTATGATGGTGAAACTGTCCCCTAAAGTAGAGCACTGATCACATTCTTAACAAACGGGGCAAAACTAGAGTCTTGTGGACAGAGATTTGTGAGAGAGAACTCAGTATCAACGTTTTGTTTGTTCTTTGAAAAAGGACGTTGAGCCAAGAGGGAACGTGCAAAAATATTTCATTTTCTTAAGCTCTGCAGTGCTGTTGTCAAAGCAATCAAAAATAATAATTATGATTAGCTGATGAAATGGATCTGTGAGTTACAGGCCATATAAATATTTTGACGTTAGTTTTGTATTCATACCATGGCATAAACTTGCTGAACGTTTGCACTGGAATGCAAGTAAAAGGGGACATAAGGGATGTTTTACATGGATGTTGTTTTTCTTAGGGAAAAGTACTTCATTTATATCCCTATTTTTTCACTTTTTCTACATGGAATTTGTATTTGTGTAGGAACCACTTCCTCCCAATTTAAAATACAGCATAAAGGAAAATAAACACCTGTTTAAGAAATATTTTACTTAACTAAACTCAAGGGGTTGTCTTGACCATGAGAAACCAATAAAGCTCCTTACTAGGAAGAGAGGTATTCTATGTTGTATGGGGCTTCACAAAGTTGCTCTGCACTGCACAGCTCCCATTTAATTGCACGAACCGTTGCCAGCAGTCTTTGAACAGGAGAATCTGATTATAGAAGACAGGAATGACACTGGTTGTATTACTGATGTAACTACAATTTGGCCCAAAGAAACCTGCAAGGTTAAAAACTGGGAAAGAACTTTCCTCCAAGAGAAGAGTTATAAAGAAATGACAAGGCAAATAAATTTTAATGATATAGGTACCATGTATTTATTAAACTGATCTGTATTGCTTGCAAGTGGGCCAGCCTAAGGTGTAAGACCCCTTGAATGTTCAGCACCTGGGAAAATGTTAAATCTTAGTTCATCATCTGCATTCTCTAGCTAGCTTTACCCTCAAAGGGCTTGACACTGTAATGGTATCTTTAGATGAGATGAACAGCTCTCTGCCATCCATAATTTTTGTTGAGGGAACAAAGGAGTAAATTTGGTCTATCTTAACAAGTACTGCGTGGTTCCTGAGTGCTATTTTCTGCACCCTGCAGTAGTGCCAGCTATCAGAGAGCTGAACCAAAATGTGCATGCTATGACAAAAAAGTCTCTTTTTACACTGACCTTGCTGGTGTTACTCTGCGTTTACATTCCTGCGGGTGAAAGAAGAAACTCTGTGTGTGATTCATAGATGGGGTAGACTGACTGTGGGCTTATCCCAAATGGCTTATTCAGAGACATCTGTGTAGTTCTGACTTCAGGAAAGAACTTATAAACAAAGTGTAAACGAGCTTGCAGTTTACTTGATTGATCTATGTGTACAGTTTAATGCTGAGGTTTTTCACTTAGTATTCACTTCACAAATGAGAGATGTAAAATGTTTAAATTAAATGAAGCAGAAATTAAAAAAAAAA
>NW_008621146.1:78554-105531 GCF_000691845.1 Merops nubicus | reverse complement strand
CTGCTCCATGACCTTACCGGGCACAGTACTGTTATAGATAGCTGCACTAGGGACACTTGTTTTTTTTCAGTTAGGGAGAATATTTCACAATTTCCACAGTATACTGCTTGAAAGCCATGATGCTTCTCTGTGCCAGGTTACATTCTAAAACTGTGTTACAGAAAAAAAAAGAGGGAAAATTTAGACAAAGTTTCAGTAAAAAAAGATGCATGTTGAAGATGATGCCTTGGTTGTTAACCGGACTATTAGATAGGTCGTTGCCTTTGTCCACACTGACCAAGAAAAAAAGATAGCAGGATGGGCTTCAGGATGGAGGGAAGAAATTATTTCTTAACACACTGGGCTTTGTTTAAATGCCAGTAGTGAACCAAGTGTTGGCATTATCATTCTTCTTTTCACACTTCCTCAATGCAGGGAATCATCACAAGAGTGCCAAAACCTATTCTGTTGTACTGCAAAGGGAGCAAGACAACTTGACTGTTGGTTTTACATATCTTTGAATGTTTCCTACAATATGTTACCAAGTCTTTGTTTTGTTTACAGTGGTCAAGAGGCATCAGACACTGTTTTCAATTAAATAACTGAAAATTGTAGATGCCTTGACCTTTATTTTGTTTCTTTCATAAAAAGGAATGTGGACATGAAGCATTAGAGAGCAACTGCTCTCTCAACAATTTCTGTAATAAGCAAACAGACCTCAAAGGATACACAAGCACTTTAAACTTCCCAGAACTCATAATCTGATAATTTACTGTTAGATTACAGATTACCATTAAATTAGAGAATTTATTTTCTGAAGTGGAAGGAATAAAATTCCAGAGTAGGTCCTTTTCAATTCACATAGCTGTAAACTTGAAGGTAAAGGACTAATCTGGGATTCAGACTATATTTGAATATATTTATATGAAACATATCTAGAAATTAATATATTTCTCTAGAAAAATATTAGTTACAACAACACATTATTGCTCCTGTCAAATACCCTATGTATACATTCTGAAGGCTAACACTTGAACTAAAAATATAAGTTTATGTTAAGGTCTGTTTTAGATCCTATAAACTAGATCTACTATTTTTCATAGTCTAGAAAAGAAGAATAATATGTAGGAGAGTAAAGAAGAACACTATGATTCAGGATGTTCATACAGCACAATACTGTGTGTGTATATATATATATATATATAAGCCTTCAGCAGGCAACATTCTTGCTAACAAGGAGTGCCACCTTCACAAGTTTGCTGTTTGTTTGTAATTATTTTGTTTTGGTTTTGCTTTTTTTTAATACAGATTTGTTTATTTTAAATTCTAAGGTTTTTTGTTTTTGTTTTTGTTTTTTGGTTTTTTTTTTTGTGGCCATGATTATGTAGGAAGAAATTTATCTACTTCAAATTCCTGTTAGTAAAAACTTGCTCTCACCACTTCACACAGTAGTTTACATTGGAAAGAAAATTTGCTGAATGGTGAAAATGTGTAATTTCTTTTATATAAGCTTTGAAGATGATTTGGCAAATAGTCTCCTTATCACAACCATTTCCAAACAGCAACTAACATGTGAGAGATAACAACAAACAGAACATAAAGGCAACAACAAACAGAACATAAAGGCCAGGATAGTTGAAAGAATTAAAACAAGGACTACAAAGAGGAGGAGGAAAGTTCAGAAAGAATTCATTTCCACAGGTAGAATTTCTTTTACTTGCTTTAGTGTTCTAATAGTCCATTCAAGTCATTCAAAAGGGAGATAAAAAGAAGGATTTTATAGAAGGAGACTTACAGAATTAAATTAACTTAATACTTGGGAAATTCTCCTCAGTAGATAAGGATTAAATATGAAAGGTAGAATTAAATATTGAAAACAGAAAATGTATAAAAAAGCAGAGCTTCTGAAAATCAATAACAGAACTGATACACCAATAAATTGGTGGCTAAAACAAGAAACAAACATGATTTTTTAAAAAAAAACAAGATAAAAAAAGAAGCAGTGTGCCTGCAGATATGCCAAGAATTGATGCTATGTTCCTTTAATGAAATAATGAGTTACCATTGCATCACAGTTCTTAAAGTAAATGAAGTTGAATCGTGCTCACAAGAACTTTATGAACCTGTGAAAGGCACAGTAGGACTCCACAGACAGCACTCTATAACAAAAAACTTCTTTAATCCCAGAGCTGTCTGACAGATCTGTGTCTACTGATACTCTACTCTTAAAAAATAAAAACTAGTTATATATCTCCTTGAAACCTTTACCTGTGAGGCAACCAGTAATAAGAAGTCTTAGGGTTATTACTGAGTTTTACATCATTGAGAGAAGCAAAAAAAGAAGGGGAAAAAAAACCAAAAAGCTATAAAGAATCCTAAACCAGTAAATACACTTACTAAGATGTGGTGTCAAATTCAGCAGCACGCTACTATTAAGACTCAACACATCCAACTCATCCTGAACACCACTGAGAGGTCTCTTATTGTGACGAGTATACAAGTCAAGAGTAAATGAGCAGAAAAGCCTGACAATAAACAACTTGAAAAGAAGGTGGTTTTGTTGTTTTGGTTTTTTCCCCCTGCACAATCATCACTATTCAATGCAACATAGATAAGCTTTGCCAGCTGGATGCTAATTACATTCAGCTGAACTTAATTATTCAAAACCCCTTTATTAAGAGGGGAAGCTAGTACTGTTAAGGACAGACAAGTGTATTGCACTGAAAAGAGAATAAGATATTTTAAAACTATATAGTTGTCAACATACGTTTGTTAGGTGTTGTTAATATTTCTTCTCCAAGTGTGCTGCTAAAATTGTGCTATGCTCATTATTTCCACAAGAAAAAAAAAAAAGAAAGTTATAAGATCTCCTTATAGACTCAGATTTAACCATAATTTAACTAGTGATTTGAAATAGGGATGCTAAAGGCAGCTGCCTCCTCCTCCTCCAGCAGTGCTGGGCCTCCCAGCCTCTTTATCCATCACACGGGTGCCTTACTTACAGGGTGGCTGAGCTAGGTATTTGCTGGACAGAGTACTCAAACTCTCCACTCATCCCACAGACACCCTACACTTGTGGGTCCCCCAGATACCAAAACGACCCTCATGCCTTCCTGATACTCAGTCCTGGACTCAGGGTTCCCCTGCTCTCCAGATGGTCCAGCTGATGGTTTGTGAGTGACTACACCTGTACAGCCCACACATACCTGGGCTGCAGAAGGTACAGACACTCCGTGCCTGAGCTGTGTCCTGTGCTCCTGCTTCAGCTGCCACTGTGGAGCTTTTCACTTCCCTTGCTCATGACAGTCCCACCAGGAGGCAATTTTTGGGCTACGCGTTGCTCCAGCCACACAGTTGTATTGATGGCAAATCAATACAATAACAAATTGGCATAACTGTACATGGTACCAGGTAGGAAACGAAGACTAAATGGACAAAGAAGAATAGAAAAAGAGGAAATGAGAGGAGAGAGAGTTCGAGGTCACCACCCTTGTTTGTTGCCTGGTCCAGTTCTTTGATGGTGGGGGAGAAGCACCAAAAAAGTCACTCTATTACTGTCCTTTGATCTACTTCTGGAGTAGACACTATTCCCTAATTTACATGAGGAGAGTAAAGGTGGTAACTAATTTCCATGAAAGACAAGGGAGTAGTGGCCAGCTTTGCTTGCATACAGGGAGCTGGAAGGGTAGCATTAACCCTTCCTTCAGCTGAGTTGGAATTTGCAGGGACCCTGCATCCAATTCCCTCTGGGTGACTTTTTGGTGAGGCATATGGACAAATTCCTTTGATTTGTAAGGAACAGTCACTAGCTTGTGCAGGGGAACAGAACTAAACATCCTTTGATACATTAGGTGCCTGCTTGGGCAAGCATGTATCGCAATGTTTCTTTGCCACACAAGGTTTGGGGTGTTAACCCCTTAGGAAGAGTTCAGCTCCTGCAGGTAGCCAGCTGAGGTAACCCACCACAGCCATTAGCATGTTCCAGCATGGGAACAGGGTTTATGCACCCTGTCCACCTGCAGAGGCTTTCAAGACCAAACAGGGTAAAGCCCTGTGCAACTTGGCCTGACCTCATAGCTGTGATTTAAGCAGCAAGCTGAACCAGGCTATGACATTCTTGAATTATGTGCATAACTTGAATTATTCCATAATTCTATGATAATCCAGATGCTTCCTGTTCAAAACAAGCATCTAGTCAAGAGAGCTTAATAACAAAACCAGACCTCACCCAAAGTTTAAGGAATGTTCTGAAATTTTTTCAGTCATCCATATGGAATATTTAAATCCTAGAATTTGGTTTAAATCTGACCTACAGGTTGTCTACCTAGTATTCTGAAAAAGTGTCTGTGACTGTTAGTTTCCAAAATCCTGCTGTGAAAGATAGGTGTCATAAATAGGGAAACCAACTGAACAGACACATAACAGTGCACTGAACTTTGCTAGTCTGACATGTGAGAAAAATGCTTCTTGATCTTATATTTGAGGATCTGGAAAGAGTTTAAACAGTCAATATTCTACACAATGAACACTTTCACACAATTTTAAACAGTCACATGCAACAACTGACTTCACTGACCCTTCCCAATTGCTATGTAAAACCTCTGCTATATCCTGTTTTGAAGCCTTTCTGCAATCAGCAGTGCACTGTGTTATGTATTGCTTCATTTTGTGTCATGTTAGTGTTCTCACATTCCTCTGGTGCTGAGCAGTAGAAGGCTGCATTTTTAGAATCATTTTATATAAAAGCTCATTGCTCTCCAAGAGCCCAGTTTCAGGACAGGGCTATGTTCAAAGGAATATAGAAAGATCTGGGAAAGGTAATCTGATGTCTGGTCTTTTCTGTGCCTCATAATTATTTTTCATGTCTGGAAACTGTAGCTTACTTGAAATTGTAATGCTGATTTCACAGTTCAGTAAAAAAGGATATGCAAATTCTGGTAATAAAAGTTACAGTAGAAAATTTCCACATCCTCTTAGCCTGTTAAAATCTTCTGGAATAAAGTGGGAGGCATAAGTCAATGCAATTTGCACAAAGAACAGAAGGTTTATCTTAAATTAGTCTGAAAAAGTAATGATTAACAACAATAGTCATCTATGAGACCTTTATTAGCAGAAATTCATTAAAGAAGAAAAGGTAACTGTATTATTAATTCATTTATATGTTTTTATAGCTTTAAATTAATTTTCTGAAGGTTGTTAATTAAAATTAAAGTTAAGCCTGTACTGAGACTCCTCTCTACTGCCAAGAATGCAAGGAGTTGGCTTCATTAGCAGCCAGTTATGTCAGGACCACACAGCCTTTTTACAGAGCTAAAGTATGTGAGGAGCAACTTGAGTTGAGCAAGCAGAGCCAGGCCTAGGAAAATCAGTCTTAATATTAGTTAAATTTTAGTTGTTTTACTCCATTACCAAAACCTCTGAATATATTCAGTAATGCTAACAACATTCAGAGACAGCTTAATTGAGGGAGGACAGTGGAGCTGTTCTCAGCATTACCTTGGAGATCTGTCATCACCATAGCAGTCAAGAAGAATCTGTCATCCATCACATTCTCTTCCTGGATAGATTATGAATAACCATCCTACTTTCTTCCTCTGAAAAACTAAAAAAAAATGAAGAAGCTTAAAGATGCTCAAATTTGTATCGAGAATTACATATTATGTGTGAGGATGTATGGAATATTTCTGTCAGATATGTTCATCAGGAGGATCTAAATGGAAATTATCAAACTGACAAACAAACAAAACAAAACAAAACAGGGGGCACAATAAATATAGTCTTCTCTGCCAGAATTTTTACATGAATAATATTTTGGCCTTATAAAATAAAACACAACTTTCTTACCCTCCTCCTTTCTTGATCTAAAAGCAATTTTAAGATTACTTATCTTCTCTCACAAGTATCCTTGAGAATATTTAAAAAAACCCCACATGGTACCTGCTATCATAGAGTCATTCATGTGTGTTATCAATCAGCTGTTTCAGTGCCTTGCAGTGTGGCAGTTAATAACTGTCCATAAATGTAGAGTCAGTAAATATAGGCATGACATATGAAACTGCCTATAAATATGTAAATTGTCTCAAAAGTTTAAAAATGTTTGGCACCAAGGATTTTTCAGTATATTTCTGTTATTGTCCTTGGAGTTTAAAAGAACTAGTTTTGATGAAAAGTGTCAAACAGTAATATGGTTTTATTAATAAATAACCAGTTGCTGAAGTTAGGCATCTGAAATTTTAAACAGAAAATAAATGGTAGACTACACAAAACTTTCCAGAGTCTCCCAAACTAACATGTTTCTTAAATAAGAAGTGGGAAATTTTGTACTAAAAAGTAAAATTCAGAAGATATTTAAATACTGATAAGTAGTGAGGATCATGCTGATTCTCTGTACACCTCACCATGACAGTGTCTTTCAGTCACTGCAAGAAATTCTACTAGCTCTTGTGGCTTTGTCTTTGTACATCTAGACTTGCTGTGGAGAGATCATTTGCATTACTGACAAAAAAATCACAAACTTTTCTAATGGAACTGTCTAATTTCTGATATTAGAATATTGTTCATGATCATGTCAACATAAATCTATACTGAAAAGGCTGTTGACTTGCACTTTGGGCTCTAGGCAATGAGATAGTATATTCATATATGATAGTGTATGAGATTGCTCATATACTAAAACAACTATTAATAAGTATGATGTTTCCTGGAATAAACAAATCTTTTTTTCATGACATAGAAAAACCTTTTCCACAGGGATGATGTGTTCAAACATGATGTACTCCATACATGTTGGATTAACAAGTTTACCGCATCTATTCCATTCTAATTTTAGAGGAGAGTTTAGCATTGAGTTTCTTAAAGAAAACAATAAGAAAGATAGGAAAAGAAGCAACATCAGAATGAGTAAATTTATTTGTTATCCATATCTGAATTATTCACTGTCTGCTCCTTGTTATTCTCCTTTAAAAATAACCTCAGTCATTCTAGTCTCTCAGACAGAAACACGGTGACTTACTTAGTATCATGTCTGAGTGACTGCACAGAATCACAGATTTTAATAATGGATTATGCAAACTAGTTCTTAACTATTAGCATAGGAACAATTCCTCTCACTCTCCAACTGTATTTCTTAAAAAAAAAATAGAAAAATCCATGAGAAAACTGTTAGCTTGAAAATCCATTTTTAAAAATAAGTGTTTTATGTGGCAAATCACTAAAACAGAGAGAACATACAAGACAGAAGAGATTCATGTTACTTACTACAGGGATCTACAAAATATTTTAGAGGATGACTCTATATAGAACGGTTACCCTGTGGGTTTTGCTGGATCATTTTTTTTTGAGCAGACAACATTTGCTTTCTCAGGCCTTCAACTGTATAGTGACAATTTACCTAGAAACAGTCCCTTAAGCTCCTCCAGATCTTCTTAAAGTATTCCTTTTCATCATATTGCTCCTTTATATGTTGCTGACTTCATGAGTGTGTAAATGGCAGTTATTACACACATAGAGTAACAGTTTTCAGCCAGATGTGAACAATGGTGTCCCTCATGTTCTCTATGATCTCATTGTATCTACTTTACTAGTGAATTAAAAGTAACTGCTGTGAAACCAAAGGTGAATTTCATGTAGAACTACTTTGGTAAGAAAATCTTTATTCAAAAGGTGTTTAACATTCTGCAGTCATACTATCACCTCTGAAAAAAAACACTACATTATTTCAGTAACCTCCAGGCTAAATAAAGTTTACTCAAGGTCATGGCCTTTAATGAATTCCCTGGATAACCTTCAAGACATATTGAATATACAGAAACAAACTTAAATACTTTATTGCAAAGTGGGATTATTCTTCTTAAATGATAAGGAAGAAAATTAATTAAGATCATCTTACATTTTTATAGTGCTCACTCATTATTTTTTAGATTCTACCATCTATGATACCAAGGATCAAAAAACCAGAAAAGTGCACTTGGGAATGCAGGTAATCTTTTTTAATGAAGACGTGATGCCTAAGGTGAAAAAAAATCAATCTCTGCATTAAGCCAGGACTTTTAAATCATATTTACGTAAATATTTGACAGAAGGAGACTTTTAGTATAAAGCAAGATACTGTTCAGTGGAATATTTAAATCTGCATCATGAAGCATAGTTTCACATCTTGTATTTCATAAATATTTTGTTGAATTCTTGAAATGCAGAAATAGTAATTGAAATGACTGTCTAGAGCTAAACTCCACCTTGACATTTGAGTGCTTTCTGGAAAAACTTATTTATGTTGCAAACCCTCCAGATGTCTTAGGAAAACTCACAGATGTCATTTCTAGCTGTTAAAAATTAAGCAGACAACAAATTAAAATTCTGAGAGTTGATTTTCTGCCTATTCATGTTTCTCATGTTAACAGTCATCAAAAATTCTGAGTATCACTCAATGCAACGGTGACGATCAAATGGAAATTAGAATACTGAATATGTAGAAATTACTTGTTAGTAAGGTGAAATATAATGGTCAGAGTGGTCAAATCTGACCTCTGCAGAAATAATATTGAACAAAATTGTACATGAGTGCTGTAATACTTAATATATCAGGTAACCTTCAAGGAAAATGTTTTTTCTCCTCATACATAGTGTTCATTTTTTCATATCCCATGTTATTAGAAACTTTTGCTACTAACCATTAGCAATAATCCAAAACTAACTTCCTAGACATGCACTGTAAAATGTTATATTCCAGTTTGTTGTCAAATACCCCCCAAAATAAGTCCATAACTTCAAAACATACAATAAGTTCATAACTTCAAAACATATAACATTTCCAAATACAATTATTTTCCACTATCAGCATGTACAGAAGAAATTGTCATCATCACCTCTTCCTCCAGGGAGGTTGAACCTGTCCCAAAAATCAAATTTCTGAACTTTATCATATTCTCTGAGCCATGTTGTTAAAATAAACAATGGAGTTGCCACACATGGGTAACCCTTCCCTTAGTTTAAGAAGTTATAAAAAAGTATTTAAAATCATGCCTGTATTCTTAGGTTTTATAAATTACAGAATTAGAAATGGTCACCATCTTGTGACATATCATACATTCTTTCTGGGTGGGTTGTAGCCTATTTACAACGGGTTTTTTTTCAGTCCCTTAGTAGCAGAGGCAGCAATGTTTATTCTCTCTTGCATGATACATGTAACTAAAATTAAGAGAAAGACAAAAGAAATATTATTCTACGATTGGGATAAAAAGAGAACGCTGTTTCTTAATATCTACTTCTGCAGGCAACAGATGTTGGGAATATAAGGATTATCCCCAGAAGTATTAAGGGTTTTTATTTTGGTCTTTTAATTTCCCTTGATTTTTGTTCTATCATTCAGGAAGAAGAGTAGAAATCTTGGAGTGGAGAGGTATTTATTAGGGTGACGTAGGCGGGGGGTTATTCTTCTGTATAAATATGTTAACAATTCTAACTCAATACCATTATTAAGACTTGTCTTAATTAAAACAAAACAAAACCAACAAAAAAACCCACATGCTCTCCTTTTTACTATGAAGAAACAGAAGCAAATTTCTTCCCTGTCTTGAATCCATTGTAAAGAATGTCGAGCCATTTGCTTTTAAAGTTACTTGCACTATAGCTGATTTTAGTTTGGAGGGAACTCATATATAAGATCTTTCAAATAAAATGGAAAGCAGACTGAGAAACTTTAATCGCCTGCCTGCCTCTCTATATCACAGCTAGCAATTACATATACTTAGCTCTATCTGGTCTATCTAAAATTCTTTTCTGACAATATCTGTCAGGCTCTTAACAGAACGGGAAAGCCGTTGGAAAGCCAATACTTAAACAGGTTGTGTGTGACTGAGGATGAGACTGCTTTTCAGGTACCCTTGTTAGGTGAATGTGTCTTCAACAATTTCTGCACTTCTTCCCAGCACACCTCCTGCAGAGTTCTCTCTTAGCTGTTCTTGTTTTCCTCATTTCTTGCTTAGATATTAGGAAGAATTTCTTTCCTGACAAGAGTGGTGAGATATTGGCCCAGGCTGCCCAGGGAGGTGCTGGAGTCCTCATCCCCAAAGGGGTTCAGATCATGTGTGGATGTGGCACTTTGGGACATGTTTTAGTGGTCATGGGAGTGTTGGGTTGACGGTTGGACTTGATGATCTCAGAGGTCTTTTCCAACCCTAATGATTCTATGGTTCTATTGTGACTGCTCCCTCACTAAGCCAATTCTTAATCAGTTAAAATGGACAGTCAAGAAACAAATTATTCAAGGCTCACATCATTCTCTACCCACCTAGAATCTGCTGAAAAGGATTTTACTAATTTAAGTGTGTTGTGCAACATAAGATACCCATCCTCACTGGGATGGATATCCTGTTACTGGCCTAGATACTGCACTGATCAGTCTCCTAGCTTTACTATCATGCTTAGCAAGGTTAATATATTTCTATTGTGTTTTGGGGTTTTTCTATTGTGTTTTGGGGTTTTATTGCAATTTATGACTATGTTAAAATTTTGCTAACTTTTGTGCATAGAAATCCACAGGGAAGAAAGCCATGTAAGAAAATGTTTAGAAAGTGAGGGAATAAGGTCTAAGATATAAATGGAAATTAAAATACCTGTATCTAAAGGTATATATTAACTCCTTCAGAAAAGCATTTAGACAGGAGAAACTTCATGATCATCAGTGAAACTTCATTGGTTCCTGAAGGTGGAATTTGTAACTTTATTTGATGCTTCAGGAAATGAACGGGAGATAAACATTTCAAAACAACTATATTTCTTAAACTTGAGTGAAGCAGAAATCCTGTATAAGCACCTTTTTCCATTTATCAGCATCCTGACTGTGCCAAAAAAAAAAGAAAAAACAGTTTTGCAACAGTATAACCAAAATAATTTCAGACTGAATTGGAGTATTAATTGATTCATCAGTTTTCATATGAGAAACTCCCTAGGACTGTTTCAGTAAATAGTTTTAATAATTTTAATGAATACAGTGAGAAATTTGAAATTTGAGATATGATTTTGAGTTATTATGAAGTGTTGTTATCAATCTATTTCAGCTAACTCTACTTCAATAATCTGTGTCAACCACTTGGTACACTGGTTGAAGATATTTAACTGACTAAAGGTCTAGGTTATTAATTAGGCCAGAGCAAATACATCTGGTTGCCTTCTGATGTAGGCTGACCAAAACCAAATTTTGAAATGCCAGGCAAAACAATCTATCTTAAATTTAGAAAAATACACAGAGAAAAGAAAGCCTCTCCATTCCCACTCCCCAATTCTTATATTTAAAAGGTAGGGAACAAGGATCAACACGCCATAATTAATGTATTGATGCTTCTGCTTAACACTTTGTCCAGAATTTGAGTCTTGAATTGAATTAGAACTGAAGTGAGTCATCACAATAAAAATGAAAACAGTCAGATTAAATATATACTTGTAAGATACGTTCCTGGTGGACATCTGTGAGAACATATAAAGGATAAGAAAAGTCAAAATGTTTGTTTTGTTGGAATTTCCTAAGGAATGGCCCAATTAGGAATATGCTACTATGTCTCAGTCCATTCACAGAGTAGGTTTCAGACACAACTTTTCTAAGCTGTTGATGACTGAAATTGTTGGTGAAGTGTATTTCTTTTTATTATTAATAAATTGTTATTTAGAGCTCCACAAATATAACAGAAAAACGAACCCTAGTCACATGTAAATTAACACATTTCTGTCGTCCTTGAAGACATTGTGCCAAGTTACACCAGCTGAGGATCTGTTGGGTGTTACATTAACATTAGCTGACAACGTTACATTTACAAGCTTCATAAATTTCATATTGTTTCACAGTTAAATTTTCTTGCTCTATACTAGCATGCTTCCTACGTTCTTTAAGAGACAATATTTTTTATTCTGATTTCCAGGCTTGTTCAATCCCAGAGCATTCCTTACTATAGAAATATATATATATATATTTAGTATGGTCTGAAGCTGAGGGGCTTAATTTAATTACCTGATCATGTGCTATGTCACTGTCATTTTCCTTTGGGGTAATGGTATTTTCATAAGTAATTTACACTAGCAACTGTGAAGCTTCATACATTTTAAAGTGTGACTGCTTTGTTAGTGAATTTCTTAGTATATGAGAGAAAGACAAAAAGCTGCTAAAGTACAAATCATTACTTTGGTTGATATCTTTGTGCTTACAGGGGCAATATACTCTTATTTCCAATTTTTTTTACAGATCACCACAGGAAAACTGCCTATGCTTTGGACAGTGGAACAGTCCCCAAGAGATTTTTGATATTGTTACAGAAGAAAAGCAAAGGGATATATTTTTTAAATGACCAGACATAGAAAGAATAGATAAGATCACTCTGAATATTGATACAGTTTTAACTTTCTGTTTAAAAACAGATAAAAAAGGCTAACAATTTTTTGTAGAGTCACTGATGGAAAATTTCCTTCCACACTTATCTCCTGAGTGAGCCAGGGGCCACAAGGGTAGTTTTAACACATACACAGCACTCGGGGGTGGGGGGACCAATGGATGACACACTGTGAAATGCTAAACTTATATTATACTCTGAGGTTTCTAAACAGAGTTTTAATGTTTACAGCACTTTGTGTAAATTATTATTTCCTGCCTGTGGCTTTCAATCTTTAGAATTGTTTGGAGGAGAGCTGAAGCATAATCTATTTTTGAAAATGTTAGTAACAGAGTTAAGATTCAGAATATATATTTTATATGGAGAAATAATGGCTCATAAATATTTTGTCAGCATAAATAAAAAAATGTTTACTCAAAACCAATTATTGTGCTATGCAGTGCAAATAATCACATAGCCTTGCCTCAAGTTGTATTATGTATCTATATATTAAAAAAAAAAAAACTGAGAAATTTAAATTTGTGATGTGCTTTACACCCTAAGCATCTTTCCCTTCAAAACCTTTGTTCAAACTGCATGCTGTGCAATTCCTCCAATGCCTCTGTACTTTCAGAAGAATGAATAGGATAAATACATGGATCAAAAAGGGGGCACATTGCTCTCCAGAGAGCAATTAGTGATCATTTGCATAGTCTCTACAATTCAAATGTGAAATAAAAGCCATGTGTCCCAACTGATAGTTGAATTCAGGTCTACCATTTCCCAGAGGAAATGATAGTGAAACACAATTTCCCAGAAGGAAAGAAAGACTTTTTTTGAACAGCTTCACTTTTGAGAGCAGTATTTCTAATGTCCTATGAATACTTGCATTTCAGGGAAATCTGTAATTTTCAACACTTCTTTAATGACAACAGACAGGTTAACACTTATATCCAGTTTTAACCTTTCAGTTTCCTTGTTCTGATTCAGTATCTTATGAATTTACAGATATTTTGGATGGTCCTCTTCAGCGTAATCACCACCTTGCTCATCCCACTAGAGCCATCCTCACAATAATCTCTGTTGCTTGATATTAGTCTTAATTTCTGGGTGAACTTTTAATTCTCTTGTTTTGTTTGTTATTTGCTCTCTCTCTACTTTCCACTCCTGTCCCCCAGTCCAGTTCCTCCTATACTCCTGAATTTCACCACCTCAGCTCCACTGATCTGCTGTGGTACCTGCCAGTGAGGGCACAGCCAAGACTGAGATCACCTCTGGCACTTGGCTTGTCCACCTTGCAGGGCACTCCAGCTGCTGCTGCAACCTAACAGTGAAATATTAATAGTTTAATAAAAAAGATTTTGTATTTTAAGGTTCTAGTTTTAAAAGCATCATAATTAGTTGGGAAGTAGGAACATCTGTAGAAGATGAGCAAATGAGTCTTACATTTCTGGCAAATTTATAAGACTGTATGTACTGGTATTTGCATAGTTTGTGTTCAAACAAGAGACAACCTAAATCGTGCTATGCAGGCAGTAATTTCTATATATTTGCTTGAAATTGAGCTCCAGTGTAAACTCAACATTAAAGTTGTGTCCGTCTCATGAAGTGACATATTGAATATGTTCTTTCCATAAGAAGATGAATTATTTTTCCCAGTCCCTAGGAAATTTTAAATGATAATATCTGATCTGCCATCTAGCTCAGGTATTTGAGATATCTTTAAAAGGCGTCTACATTTTAAAATGAAAGGTACAGCTTAAATGCAATTTACTTCTGATTTACTTCCAATTTACTGCAGAAAATGCTAACCCATAGTATTACATGACTTCATTTTTACCAAGAAGAGGTTTTTATGTGTGCTAGTTTGGGATGGGATAGAATTAATTTCCTTCATAATAGCTAGTATGGGACTATGCTTTGGATTTGTGCTGAGAACAGTGTTGATAATTCAGGGATGTTTTAGTTTATTGCTGAGCAGTATTTCCACAGTTCCAAGGGCTTTTCTGCTTCTCACCCCACCCCACCAGTGAGTAGGCTGAGGGTGGGTAACATGCTGTGGGGAGAAACAGCTGAGACAGCTGACCCCAGCTGACCAAAAGAATATTCCATACTATATGATGTCTTGCTCTGCAATAAAAACTGGGGGAGAGCAATAAAAGCTGAGGGAAGAAGGAGTGACATTTTGTAGTTATGGAGATCATCTTCCCAAGTAGCTGTTACATTGGACAGAGCTCTGTTTCCTGAAGATGATTGAACATCTGACTGCTGATGGGAAGTAGTGAAAGAATTCCTTGTTTTGCTTGGCTTGTGCATGCAACTTTTGCTTTAGTTATTAAACTGCCTTTATCTCAACTCATGAGTTTTCTCACTTTTACCTTCCTGATTCTGTCCCACATTCCACTGTGAGGAGAACACCTGAGTAGCTCTGTGGGTTTTGATTGTACAGGTAAACCACAGCATATGTTATAAAGCTAAAACTCAATATCAAGAAACATAGTTTCTAGATTAGTCTGTTATAACAAAGGAAAAGTAAGTTTCAGAACTGAAAATGTCGGTGTTTGTTTGGAAGAAACTTCCTGTTTTATTTCAGGTCTGTGGTTCATTGACAATTATATAACTAGTGACTTGAACACAGATGCTCATTATTTATATTTCCTGAACAAGATCCAATTAAAAGCTTACCATCTGCCATAAATCTTTTTCTCCATACAGCTTTCAATGCAAGTAACATGCATTAGCATTCAAGCTTTAGGTTGTCTTTCCCTCACCATTGTTAAGTTATCCAGACATTCCTTTACTAGGCATTTTTCAAAAACTCCAAGAGTTTGTTGATATGTTTGTGGAATTGATTGGTTTGCTTGGAATTTTTGCTATAGTCAGAGGTTCTTAGAAAAGCTGGCTTGGAATACGTCAGTTATTATCAAATAACATGGATAATCTGTTTAATTATTGATAATTTATAGATTATCTCTGTAGATTGGGCAGATTTGGGGACCAATGAAAATTTAATAGGAAATACTGACTTGAGAGGATTGTGGAAAAGTACCATAAATGGAAAATTCTTTGAATGTGGAAGTATGGAAGATATTGTGTAAATAATTTTAATACACAGAGAACGTCTAGAGATGCAGAGAAGTTTGACATTAATTTTCTATAAATACATTCAAGTTGGAACATTCATGCTTTTTCTACCAAATATTTTTTGTCTGAAACCAGGATATGAACTTATACTAGTTCTCTGGAGTAAAAACTAGATTCTTTTGGCTAAGTTAAAGACATCAAAGACTCCGGTGTCATCTTATGATACCTGTAGGACTGGAAGGTATCTCAGAGGATCTGCAAGAGTTCAAAACTGCTGGGAAGACAGCTGGAATGAGGCAGCTTCCTGTATGACATCCAGGTAACACAGGCTGCCACCTATGGAAAATTGAATCATTTTGAAGGTGAGACTGCAGGGAGAGCATAGTCCCTCTTTAAACTAGGTGTAACTATATGTCTGGAACTCCACTGACTGTAATGTGTATTACACTGTGATTTCTGCTCAGATTGGGGATTCATAAATTGTAACATCTGGAATGAGCAGACATTTTCAGGTATTTTCTTCAGTGAACTTCAATAAAATGTGTGGTTATTTTTCTATGTTAGGTAATAAATTGTAATATTCTTCACAATCTAGCAACTTATTCCTGTAAATGCAGGAAAGGCTTGAATTACTCTTTGCTTGTGAAATAGTTTGTAATTTCGTTCCTCCATACCCCCATGTTATTTGCCTCAAAGAAGAGAGAGATGATGCAATTAATTGTAAAAGTCACTCTAAGAATAAAGTATGGTCCTAGAATAGTACTTAATTCCTGTAATTTAAATGTGAAAGAAACAAGTCCAGCATGAATCAGAAATACATATCCAGTCTGAATCTGAAAATGAGTCAATTTGTTAGTATTCCTAAGCATACCAAGGCACCTTAGATGCTTCAGGAGAAAATATCTTAATACAGAGATATGGCTGGATCCAAAAAAAAAAAAAGACAAGACTCTGAAAGCTCAGGGGCTCATGCCTACAAACCACACTAAGTTCCTGAATCACTGAGTAGAATCCCAAATCTGTTACTAGCAGTGTTATTTCTAAAAACATAAAATTAGTGTTAGACATTCTGAAGAAGATTCCTAATAGTCTCCCGAAAGAGACATAACTGCAGGGACTTTTATTCCTTATATTATTGAGGATGTGGCAGTGGCAGGCCCAGAATAATCCTTCACTTCTCCTGAGTATTGCTCATGGCCCTTTGGTTAGCCTGAGCATCTTCCAATGGTCATTTTTGATGGCCTGACAAAAACCAATCCCAGCTAGGCAAACGACCTAGTCCTAAGACTATTATCATGGGTAAATGTACTATAAAGAATCATGTCCCATGGCAGAAAGATACAGAGTGGATGACTCAACAAATCTTTCCCATCTTTAACTTCTTTACCATTACCTGTAGTGATCGCTGCGTGGAAAGCAATGTTTAGCTGTAACAAAATGTCATGGTTACAGGGGCTGGGACCAGTGTATCCTTATGTGGGTAGAACCAAAACTGTGTATTCTATACTCTCTATGTCAGTGCTCATGGGCTGTTAAGAAAATCATGGGTAGCAGCTGCCCAGGACAGACCTCACAGCCCAGGCTATAACAGATAAGGAAAGAGGTTCAAGGTCAGGGGAGATGTTAACACCTTCCCACCCCACAGGAGGAGTCCTCCCTGTCCATGGGCCCATCCATGCCTCGCCCCATGACTCACACAGAGCTCCCCCCAGGAGCTATTTCTGTTTAATGGACCATCAAGGACCCACTGCATGACTCACAGACTGATATCAACCCATTGTGAGATGCTCCACCCAGGGGGAGGAGCCAAGTGCTCCCACCTGGATATAAACTGGGGTTCAGGACAGCACGGGGGGCCTTACCCACTGGATTTCCAGAGGACAAGAGCTACCAGATCTTTTCTACGAGACCACTGTTTCATCTGGACTGCTACCACCACCCTAACTACAGAGTATCAGGTTGTATTCTGACTCTGTCTGTGGTTTTCCTTTGTATTATTGCCTTTATTTTATTTTTTTTTTTCTTATTAAATTGTATTTCTGACTTGGAGTCTCTCACTGGTTTGTTTTCAAACCATTACACCAAACACTGAGAAGAAATCTATGAAGGTATAACTCTACAAATGTCAGTCACTTAACGTTCCTCTGACACTCTGACAAACCTTGATACATAGATACTCACACACGTATACACTCCATCTCCATACCTTAGCACTTGATTTTCATAGAAGTTCCATGTCAGTCACTTAACGTTCCTCTGACATTCTGACAAACCTTGATACATAGATACACACACACATGTATACACTCCATCTCCATACCTCAGCACTTGATTTTCATAGAAGTTCAATGAGACTGAATATTTCTGACAGCAAGTCACCTGACTGGCAGCTGAAATCCTGGGAATTATTCTTGTTAGAAACTTAATCCTGCACCTGGCTTGGAAAGTAAAGAGGCAAGAAAACTTTTTAAAGTGTATTTGATAAAGACTGTTAGTGTAGAAATAGGCTTGCTGTTCATGATTCAGCACACCACATCTTTTGAAGGTACTGTGCAGAGTGTAAGTCCAATTTTCTTAATAAACCCAGATTATAATTTTTTAATTATTTACATTGAGATCAAAAATCGGAATAGAGTAGGTTTTTTTCTGTGTCCTTTACTAATTTTGTTGGCTAAGTTTTGCCTTCTTCAAACCCCAAATATTACTCAAACTGACATAGGTTTTCTTTCATTGCTTTGCCTGTAGCAGAAATCCACAGTATTCCCCTGGCCTTGCAAGTTAATTGTCAGAAATATATTTTCTTAGTCTGTGTTCCTGTAGGTTTCTTTCCCCTAAATATAAACCTTTATCTTGAGCAATGTACGTAACCTTTTCAGTACGCTGTTAGGATACTTTATTAGTATAATTCATAATAGTTGTAAATGTTAAACAAGTTTAATTCTTAAGGTAAACTCAGATGCTGTGTTATTTATGTGACATACTAAATTATGAATTTATTTCTGTACTATTTTTATATATATTTAAAGTGCACGTGCTTATATTTTTTTTTAGAAATCTTATATTCAATTAGAATAAATTTACCCTTATACTACAGAAACCACCCTAAACTCTGAAATGTGACTACACTGACCTAAATTGTTCTTTGAGTTGTATGCAGGAAGCTTCAATGTTCTGGCAAAAATCTTTAATATAAAAATGCTTTTCCTGTTATTTTAAAAAGCGATGTTCTTGAACTAGGAATATACAAGTTGCCTAATTTTCTTTCACCTGGTATTCTTCTGTACAACTTAAATCTCATTTTTATTTTCATTTTTGAGTGAGTAAAATGGAAAGGACTCTGAAGTATAAAAGAATAGCTAGATAATAGTGTACTGCTGCACATAATAGAAAAGCAAGAAAAATACAATATGTTTCCAGTAAACAACCTTTTTCTTAGAGTTAAGAGATAGAATGACATAATAGATCTTTAATGCCTAAATTTGACAAAAGAATTCCCTAGCTGAAAAAGAACAGACAATAGCCTTCTGGATCTCCCCTGTAACAAGCTAGTTTTCTCCACTGAAGAAGTACTGTACCACAGAACTGTAAGAATCATTAGTCTAAAAATGTTTTATTGAACTCTCAGTTTCTGATCTTTCTTTCTCAAAAGTCAATCTGCTTTGTTTAGCTATTTATATTTAACCATGGCCCATTACAAATGTAAACTATTTGCATATACACCTATATAAAGCATAAATATATGGATGTGCATAATGCAGACAAATGGCACTAGGAGCTAAATATAGGTCTGTTTCTCATCCCTCTGTATGCCTCACCATTGGGCTATGAAGTCAGATCCCCATTAACTGAAATAATCTTATTAAATTATTTTCGTGTACAAAGCATTATTTTCTTCTGTCACAGTTTGCTTTCCTACTTAAGCATGTTGACTTTTGTCATTATAATTTTCTAATCTGTATGTTACCTTTGTTAACAAAAAAAACCCCACTAAATTCCAATATTTTATTTAATTTTTTATTATTTTTTTTTGGCTATATGATAAATTTCCTAGCATGATCAGTAGTTCTTTTAAATTACTACAGATAGGTAATATGTTCTCACTGGATTCTAGTGAAAACAGTAGATGTGTAACTTTGGTTATTGCAGGTATTAAACATGTTTTGCAGGAACCTTTTAATTTTTGTCTATTCCTTTTCAAGTGATTCATAGCTAGTTTGATCAGATTTATACAATCGTCATAGCTAATCCCACTTATGTCTTTTCTGTAATAGTTAATGTACTTTACTCTTAATTTTTTCCTTACTTTCTTCCTCATTTCTGTTTCCTGGCTTTTTTAACAGCTGACAGATGGATGCTTGTGGAATTGTATGCAAAGACTGGGAGTCTGCTGATTCTGCTGATTAAGGATAACATTGATGAAGAACTAAGTAGTGGTGCTTATAATTCTTTAAGATTTCCCAAAATACATGGCAAGTACAGGTTTTGGAATTATTCAACTCAAGATGACAATTTCTGCAGTGAAAAGACATCTTCATTACTTTTTTTGTACTTCAGATGAGGACCACAAAGTCTGTAGAAAGACACAGTATAACAGTTCTTTTTGGAAGAAAATCTTTTAGTTAATCTTGATTTCTTTTTCCCTTCATTTTTTCCTCTCCATCTTCCAAGAAGGCTTTTGCAGAAAGAAAGAAATAATGTATAGTAAAAATGAAGATAAATATACTCTGGGAATGACCAAAAATGCAACAACAGTTTTCAATAAAAGAACATAAATGCCAGACAGAGAAAACAAACTCAGTTAAAAGCATAGCTACAAAGAAAGAAATTGTATTCCTATACATCATGCAGATGAAAATTATATCATTCTAAAGATTAAATAATAACCAGTTTAGATTATGAAGTAGATTGAATAAAGGCATAGGAAAGAAATAAAAGAAGAAAGGAATTTTAAGTTGGAGGTTTAAAAATATTTCAGAGGAGCAAGATTTCAGTGTTTCACCTTAAATTTCTTTCATTGCATATGTTTCTCCTGGTAAAAGTCTAACACCAGAAATTTGTATTGAACCAGTTTGGCCTTTAATGCCATGTCACATCAGTCTCATACACAGAGACCTTAAAGAGATTTAAAGAGACCTTACAGAGACCTTAAAAGCTCACAGACTTCTGTAGAACTTTTAATTAGCCAATTCTATTATTGGACTTTAATGACTTTTTTCTCTTACATACAGTCACAAATAATACAAGGAAGGTTTAAATAAAATTTTCAAAAGGTTTTCAGGTTCACCTTAACATAACCAGAAAACAAAACAAAACACCTCCCTGTGTTTTCCTTGAGAAATGTCAATGGAGAGCAAAGGCTGCATTTGAGTCCTGATACTTTTCAACCTATGCTCACATCAGCATCTCTCAGTATTGGCAAATGGGCACACGGGCTGAATCCTAAAATGAAGCTTTATCTACATTGCAGGGGTCATTTCTTATATAGTGGGACACGAATAACATCACTCCAACAGTCTCAGAAAATTAAGCTGAGCACAGTCTTGCCACCTTGCTAGTCATTATTTGCTGTTCAACATGGAACATTTGATGAATATTTAGACACAGCAAGTGTATTAGGCTAATGGGTGTACCTTCAGATCTTGTAACAGATGCAATGAAATATTTAGTTTCCACCTGGATAGTCTCGGGCAAAAAGAAAGGATGATGGGAAGGTTTTTCTCTAAAACATAAACTCCAGGGATTTTCTGGCCTACAGGAAATCTCACCATCTGGCCTTTATGGACATTCATCTGCATGTTACACCTCTCTTTCAATCACACGGTTTTATATCATGTTCCTACTCTGCTTTATCCTGTCAAATTTGTAGAAAGAGTTCACAGAAAGAAAGGTTTCCTTATATATTTTTCCTATAGCCACCTTAACTTTTCAATTTTTTTAATTGGTTTTAAAACACAGCTAATAATGATCTATATATTTTGATTTTACAGGGGTAATGTTTTATACTGCACCTCATGTGTTTAATGATTGCATGTGCTAAGACTGAAAGTATTTTATCATAATTAACAGCTAGTGTATCTGCCAGCAGTGGGAAGTCCATGTACCAGGAAAATAGAGAGATTAATGAATAAAAAAAGCAACAAATAACCTCTTAGGAAAGAAGAATGAGTTGGACAGTCCAAAAAACTACATAGCTCATCTTTGCTCTGCAGCAGGACTGAATTAATTTTCTAATTAGAAGTCAGAAAACATTGCTTGAAACAAATACTCTTTTAGTACCATTGCATAATTATGACTAGATACTTAGAATTATCATTTTTAATCATTCACCACGAGTGAGATGGAAAAGCAGTCTGCAGTAACCATGAGACATTGTCATATCCCTAGAATACCCTGAAACCACAGAAGGTTGTGAGTTCCCTAATCTGCCAACCTGATGGATGGAATCTGTAGGAAAGCAAGAGCATTTAAGTCTTTCTCCAAAAAATATGCACATATGAAGTACAAGACAAATATTGGTTTCATGTCTGAAAACAGTCATCTGGCTTATTTGTGTCAAGGCTGGAGGTACTTACTGATGCAATGACAAATACAATGACAAAAGTTCCCTTTTTTTTTACATTTTGATCTTTTCATGCCATATTGACACTGCTGGAGGGGCTTCTGACTTTTGCACATATCCCTAATTCTTTAGTAATCATTTCTTATTATCTCTAGTTATTAATGAAGAAAAGTAAATAATTATGCTTTTATGCCTAAATTTAAAGAAAATTTTACTGAGATACACCTAGTTCAACAGTGTAAACTATATATAAATTTCAGTTACAAGAGTGCTTCATCACAAATACTAAAAGTGGATATAACATTTATTGCAGCCATTAATAAACTACCTCAAATACTTCATATCAACTTAAACATACTGAAACTTTGAACCATAATTAGACACGAGAATGAAATTTATGACAAGGCTACACGAAGTTAAAAAGTTCTCATTCCAACCAGAGGAATGAAAACTTGTGTCCTAAATCCAAAATGTCACTATAAATTAGTTACTGTTGCAACATAAAATGGAAGATTCTAGCTTCAGGTGAACTATTAAATATGCATCTTCCAACTTTTAAAAAGACATTTCAAAATGAAAAATTGTTGGCTTCAACTTTTTTCAATTTCTGTGTTGTATTAGGTGCCAGAAATGACTTTGAAAATGATAGCCTCTGGGTAAAGCAGAATGTATACAAACTGCTTCATTTTACATCTCAATAGTCTAAGTTGACTACATTAATCAAGGGAAGGCAGTCATCATGTAGTCAAATAGACACCTTCCAGCTGACCTTGTAGATTTTTGTTACTAATGGACTTAAGGTTTTCTGAAATGATGTTAATCCTCATTAAGAGTCGTGCAGGTCATCCTGTTCAGCATTGCAGCTCTGCATCCCAGGTTGCAAACTCAGGGGAAAAGAAGAAAACAGCAACTCAGATTAAACACCTGTAGGTTTTACTATAGGCAGAAGATATTCCATTGGTATTCTTTGTCTCATCACTCCTAGAACAGCACAGGTCTCTAGTTTATCTCCACTTCATCTCAGAAAACAACACCTGTAGCAAAGTAAGGAAATATGCACTGCTTTTCTTCCTGTCAGAATAAATGAATGGCATAAAATTAATATTTCAAGAGGCATTCAGTGTCTTACTGATATATATTATATGCTATTTCCCATTGTTGATGAGATGAATAAACAATTCCCCCCTTCATTTTTTCTTTCTTGCCAAATACATGATTTAAGCACCTGAGTTCTCTAATTTTTTGTGGGGCTGCCTTGAAGTGCAATGAAGATAACTGTGTGCTGAAGTGTGCTACAGCATCAGGTTTCATTCCACACTGGCAATAAATAAAGTGTGTTTACATGGCCAGCTATCATCACTTTATTTTATGACATAAAACTTTTTTAGAATTCATGCAGAATTTTCTTTTCTTTTCTTTTCTTTTCCTTTCCTTTCCTTTCCTTTCCTTTCCTTTCCTTTCCTTTCCTTTCCTTTCCTTTCCTTTCCTTTTCTTTTCTTTCTTTTCTTTTTTCTTTTTTTTTTATAGAAAAACTTCAAGTCTACCAAGAGGAATTCATTCTCATGTATGAGCAGAAAAAAATTACAAATCAGAAAAAAAGGATCCTGAGCATGTATGGCTCCTTTGGAAAACAACATGATCTCCTCTGTTACCTATGAATTCAGTGGATTCTCGTGTATATTTGAATGCTGAAGAATTATTTTGTCTTCAGACTATTTTTTGAACTCTGTGAAAGGAAAACAGTCTTCACTTCATGAGATCAAATTAAAGACAACAGACAAGCAAGGAGCAGTATTGCTTTCCATTTGAAATATGGAAAGAGAGGATTATGTCAGTAAAAAATACATTATAATTTTGTTGAAACAAGTGTCTGGATCAAACATACCTGTTTACATCTAAAGAAACTGAGATCTGCTATGCTGTGTGTTACAGTGTTTCATTTGTTTCTCCTGCCCAGTTTCAGCACTACAGTTCATGGTTGCCTTTTCCCAGCTTGTATACTCCAGTTTATGAATCACTCCAGCCCATAGGCTTTTATACTCTTCCATCATAGCTATACCACCTGAACTCACAACTTCCATGCCTCAAGAAAGTCTTTCATAAGTTAGAAGCTACCACCAGGCCTGGAGAAAAGATGGAAAAAGGCAGTGCCCTTTATCTCTCTTAGCAAAATGTTGTTCAGCAAGAAATAAAAATTCATAGATCCAGAGACAGCCAAATTCTATAACTTCATGGCAAAGGAAAATTATTCTGTGAGGGAAGGCAATGACAAACATTTTATTTCCAAATTATTTCTACTTTCTTTCCAGTGCTCACTTAGCATAAAATTCCTAACCACTTTTAGGAGCTGTGTGACCAATGCTGACTGCCAGAATACAGTCTCTCTTCCCCCATGCTGGTACCCATCAGTCCTTTTGCTCAGCTGCATAACAGGAGAATCCTGCCAGTTTGGGCCTTTCTGAGCAGAGGGAAAGGAAGGGAAGCTGATTAACTAGCACTTCAATTAATCTACTTTAAAATTTAATCTGAAGTACAGAAGCTTTTGATACTAGTTATATATTAGCAAAGCCCTCTGGTGGAGATACAGTTTAAACTGGTAGCATCTCTTTTTCTTCTTGATCACTTCATATTATCAAACAGCATCAGAAGATTCATCAGCTTGATTTGTACCATCATGGATAGGAATTTTTTTTTTCCACATTTCTAACTGTCCATCTGTAACAGCAATTTTTGATGGTGACACAACACACTTAACAAAGGACTTGATTTTTAGACAGAAACTATAAATCTTTATGATTATACACAAGTGGAAGAGGGATGACAAAGTGAGAAGCTGGAGGGAAAAACTTGTTTCCTCAAACAAGCAGAATAACTTACAATTTTATTCTTCTAAAAAAATTCACTATCAGAGCTCTCAAATTTACATATTAAATATAAAAGAGGGCCTAAGCCTGAAGCACCTACTTTCAGCACAGATCTTTCCTAAAGATCCATCAGCTGCTTATATATCTTGGCCTGGTTTATTCACTTGTGATCCAGGAGCCTAAATACTGTTTCTCAGTCTTGAAACTGCTGCCTCTAGGAAGGTTTTCTGCAACTTAGAAATAACCTCTGCATAATGAACTACTAAACTTGTGTACTATTTCTTTTCATTGCAATATGATATATTAATTTAATAATAAGTGTTATAATTGTTAATTCTTTTAGCAGCTAAACAGTAGCATTGGACCAGATAGTTTTGTGTTTGATGACAGCTGTTTCATCTGAAACCTTCTTAGGGCACTGTGGGAATGCAACAAAGCACTTCTCCATGTACTTACCAACACCAGTGCCTTAAGGCACAACTAGTTTCACTTGTCAGGTGTCAGAAGATGTTTCCTGCATCATCTCACACAGTTAGTTTCTGGCTTCAGGTCTAGTAGTGTTTTACATTAACATCCACAATTTGTCATTTCTGTTATTATTTAGGGTTTTCTCTCCCTTCTCCCCAGTTTCTGTGTACAGCTGAATGAGTAAACATTTAACTGAGAAAAGATAAAAGATTTACTGTCCAAAAATATATTGAAAAAAATATGGACATATTCTTCCTCAGAGAAAACTACTGCAGAGAAAAATACCAGCAGTTATTTCTATTAAAAAGGTACCACACTATGTATCCATGCAGTGTACTCAAGGATTAGGCTGCACGAATTTCCTGCAGGAAAGATTAGTTCTCATCTGCAACCACTTTCCACATTTCAGAAATACTGTCAAACCCTGTTAATAGGTACATTTGAGAGTATTATGTATAGGGTCTTAGCTTAACTACTGAACTTCCTAATGTGATGTCACAGAGCATATTACTTCAGGGACCAGCAAGGGCAGGTTCACTGCAAGGGAAGAGCAGCCAGGAGTGACCAGGCTGGCAGGGCAGTGACCCCATCAACAAGGGACACCATCCCCCAGTAAGTATGCAAGAAGAGCAGAGATTTTGGTGGTGGCAGCCAGCCAGCAGCCCTGTGATTGCCAACCACGTCCATGCAGGTCTAAGAACATGCCAGGAAGCCAAGTCAGCGGGGCCAGGGCAGGGACAGCAAGGCACAGTGCTGGGCAGAGGTACAGCTGCAACAAAACTCACACAAGGAACTAGGGCAAGGCCCTGAGCTTAAATGCAGTTCACAAGCAAAGGGGACAGAGCTCCTTCTCACAGCTAACTTACTTCCAGAATAATCTCATCCCAGGTTACACAACTAAGCAAAATCAGAACTATATTGAGCACAGGCAGCCAAGCACCCCAGGGAGAGGAGGAAGATGTTACAAAGCTTTTTGGTCCATTTGGGGCCCTGACATGCTCTCATTGGACAATCTGTTTAGTGATGTAGATTATTGCTCTGGAAAAATATATAGCTAATCTTAGTATTAGGAAGAGTGTCAGCAAAGCAACCTTACTAGGGCAGAAGTTCCAAAACTATTGAACAAAAAGAGAGTTGAAGCTCTGGAAGATGATAGAAAACATCCAAACTGGTAACTGATTAACTACAAAGAGAAAAGAAAGGGAAATTGTTGGTTTAAGTTCTGACCAGTGAGAAAACTATAAATAGAATAAAAAATAACTAAAGTATATAATAAATATATTTTAGAGAATTAGATGGTCAAAATATATTTTCTGTGTAACAATCTTTCTAGAAGGGGTGATATCTAAAGAAAATATGATTACCAAAAGCAAGTAAAATATTTGTATTTCAGTACTGATTTGTCTCCATCTCTGTCCTAACTGAGTCTCTCAAAAGACAAACACTTTCCTCCTGACATCAATTCTCTAAAAAATGTTATTCTATGCATTATGAACAAAAAACATAAGCATGGGAAGACTCACTTCCTACGTGAGGGAAATCTGGGACAGAGACAGACAGGCACAATCTATTCCCCCAAGTCTCAGGCACCGTGAGCACTGCAGGACTTCCTGGAGTTAGGCAGCACTGACAATTAACTCATCACACTTTTCTTTTTTTCAGAAAAT